>NW_028135607.1:0-222821 GCF_964662115.1 Mustela nivalis
GTGTGTGTGCACAGACACACACACACACACACACACACACACACACACACATACCCCACTCTGCCCAGCTAGGGGTCAGAGGGGGAGACACCCTGAGAAAATGGTGGGTAAACAAGGGGGAAAGAAGAAAGAGGTTGGAGAGAGCTGGGCCATGGGGTCGGGGGCATCAGGACTCCTGGCAAGGGCCGAGATCCAAAGCATGGGGAGGGGAGACAGGACAGGCTGATGGTCAAGGGATCCCCAAGGGGCCCGGGGGCTTTGCCAGGGCACGGGTGGGGACAGGGTCTGGGCCTGGTGTCCATCACCACCCTGGGACTACTGGAAGTAGGAAGAGGTACCCCCCAGTGTGGACAGGGCTACAGCACCAAAGGCCTCCCCTTACTCTTCTATCAGCGGGGCCATAGAGACAGGGTGTCCCTAGTCTCCCCAGGCTTACAGAAGAGCCTGTGGGCCTTGAATCTCTCTCCCTGACCCACTGTGCTCCCAGTCTTGGGGAAAATGCTTTGGACTCCCTCGAGGTCTTCTGAGCAGAAGACAGCCTGGGGACTCGGGGGGCTGACCTTGTGGGCTTGCAGAATGTGGCAGAGCACTGGACCCCTGGTCTGGGACCCAGGGCAGGACCGTCCTTGTTGCAGCCTCAGGGTCCCCACTGGGAAGAGGTTCCCAGAGTCAGAGCTCTGCTCGGGGTGAGAAGGCTTTACTTAGCAAGGAACCGAGCACCAGCCCAGGAGAGGGAAACAGGGACAAGGCAGACTTCAGAGGTTTCTCCCCTCAGCCCTGGAGCCCACAGATCTGCTCCTGGGAGGACACCCACGAACAGAGACAGACGCAGGCACAGAGACAAACACAGAGACAGACACTGAACCCAGGAGAGAGGGAACCAGGAGAAGTCCCAGACTTTCCTCCATCGGCTGGGAAATGGCAGCCACACATTGTGTCCCCTTCTCAGTCCCACGGGCCATCCACCCTGGGAGGACGGATACGGGAATGCCCGGGGTGCCCTGTGGGGGCTGTCCAGCACATGGGCGCCGACAAGGCCTTGGACCTCAACCTATGGGAGCCCCGGGAAGCCTGTGTCACCAAGGTCAGAAGCATGCACTGCAACCTTGCCACGGGGGATGGGACACAGGCAGGAGGACGGTGGCTTTGCCTGGATCCCTGAGCAGATCCAGGCCCTCGGGGCTATGTTCCATGCCCCCGGCCCAGCCCCTGGCTCACCCGTGCCTGGCCAAGTGTGTGCACCAGCCTCCTTTGGAGAGCGGGGATGGAACGTATGCAGGACAAGCCAGGACACCCCCAGTGTGCAGACAGGGAGCCTGGGGAGGCCCTGAGAGACACAGGGTGTGTGCGGGGCTCACAGTCCTGGGCAGGAGCAGGAGCCCGATCTGAACCCAGCTCTGGGCCCTCCCAGCGGGACAACAGCTGCACCCAGCCTCCCAGGGCTGTGGGGAGGCTGTGTGGGGGTCACTGGATGGACAGGGCACGGGGTGGAGGGTGAGCCTTGAGCAGCTGGGGGAGGGGCGCCCTCAGGGAGCTCTGGTGGGAGCAGGAAGTCCGGGAAGGAGCCCCCAGGCAGTGGTGACCTCACTTCCCTGACGACAGAGCCCCAACGGACTTGGAACCCACGTATCCAGGCAACCCACATTCCAGAGAAAACCCCCCGGCCCAGCTCATTTCTGGGCAGATCCTGAAGGAAGCGACATGTTCTGCTGCTGCCTACCGAAAGCCCAGAGGATGCAGGCAGAGGAGAGCTCGCCCGCCAAACACGTCCCCTCACTGGGCAGGTCGTGTCAGGCTTCCCCGACGACTCTGGCCCTTTGGCAAAAAGAATCAAAAGGTGACACTGGGAGGCTCAGAGTCAGACAGACCCACACATTCTGACCGACCCGTGGAGGCCTAGGTCTCCTCCCCGTGTGTCTGTATGTGTGTGTGTGTGTGTGTGTGTGTGTGTGTGTGTGTGTGTGTGTTTAAAGAGAGCTCATCCGGGATGGAGACGCCCTGAGCGGGAGCAGGCTGATGACGGGTCAGATGTCTGGTGGGCAGGTCATGTTCACACCCAGGTTAAGGCTGGCTAGGAGGGATGGAGTGTGGGGGCTGCACCGTCTGCCCAGGGTTGATCCTGAGACCCTGCAGGGACAGGTCACTGACCCAGGTGCAGGGCTGTGCATGCACAGGTCTGCGTGGAATCTGGGAGAAGCAGGGCACTGGGCAGGAGCACGGTGGGTACAGCCGGGCAGGGCTCTGACGCCTCTTGCACACTCCCCGTCTCTGCCTTGGCAGGCCACAGATGAACTCGGAAGGAGGCGGGAAGACAGGCACTCCTCCCCGACCCCGGAGTCCCCGGTCCTGGGAAGGCCCCAGCTACATCCCAGACCACTGCCCGCGGTAATCCACTGGATGTGGTCCTGGACACAGAGCCCACGGAGGCCAAGTCCAAGGGTGAGAAGGCTGGGTGGGGTGCCTGTGGCTGTGTGGGGAGGGTCGGTGCTGGGCCCCCAAGGAAAAGCCCCCACAAGCTGGTGTAGGGCCAGGAGCCTCGACTTGGCTCAGAGCACCCAGGGGGAGGACTGCAGTCGGGGAGACGTCCCCGGGAGGGTTCCTTCGTGGCTGCGGCTTCTGCGGGAGGCCCTGGGCTGGGCTCTGTCTCTGCAAAGCCATAGGGAGAGGCGGGCCCGCGGGTGACCTTCTCTCCTCTCCCAGCTTCTCTAGCAGAGGAGCTAGACCCACTCCCAACTTCAGCCACTCCGGAGGGGCACATGGTGTCTGGAGTCACTTCGGCCGGAGACCGGGAGCCCACAGGTGCCCGGGCGCCTGCCCACAGAGATGCTGATGCTGTCCAGGGAGAGCTGGCTCCTGCTCCTGCCCCCACCCCTGCTCCTGCTGCTCCCCCTGCCCCTGCCCCTGCCAGAGCGACTCCCACTTCCCCTTCCCCTGCCTGTGCTCCTGTTCTGGCCCTTGACCCAGATCCTCCCTTGGTCCCACCCCTTCCCCGACCCCTCCCTGGGCCCCTGTTCCTGCCCCAGACCCAGCTCCAGCCCTTGACCTCGCCCAGGCCATCACCCCTGTCCTTGCCCCAGCTCCTGCCCCTGCCCCTTCCCAGCCCCTATCCCTTGTCCTTTCCCTGCCAGGGCCACTGCCCCGGCACCTGCCCCTGCACCTGCCCAGACCCAGGTCCTAACCCTGTTCCTGCCCTTTCCCTTGCCCCTTCCCGTGCCCCTGCCAGGACGGCCTCCCTTTCCCCTGCCTGTGCCCCTGTTCCTGCCCCAGACCCAGCTCCTGCCCTTGACCCTGCACCGGCCGTCTCCCTGCACTGGCCCCAGCTCCTGCCCGTTTCCCTTCCCCTGTTCCTATTCCTTCTCCTTTCCCTGACAAGGCCACTGCCCCTGCACCTGCCCCTACACCTGCCCCAGACCCAAGTCCTAACCCTGTTCTTGCCCCTGCCCCTGCCCCTGCCCCTGCCCCTGACCCTGACCCTGACCCTGCCCCTGCCCCTGCCAGGAAGGCCTCCACTCTCCCTGCCGGTGCCCCTGTTCCTGCCCAGACGCAGCTCCTGCCCTTGACCCTGAACCAGTCATCACCAGGCACTTGCCCCAGTTCTTGCCCCTTACCCTGCCCCTGCCCCTGCGTCTGCCCCTGCCCCGGCCCCTGTCCTTTCTCCTTCCCTGCCAGGGCCACTGCCCCTGCACCTGCCCCAGACCCAGGTCCTACCCCTGGTCTTGCCGCTGGCCCTGACCCTGACCCGGCCCTTGCCCCAGCACCTGCCAGAAAGGCCTCCACTTTCCCTGCCTGCACCCCTGTTCCTGCCCAGACCCAGCCCCTGCCCCTGCGTCTTCGCCTTCCAACTGCCGCCATCCCTTCCCCTGGCTCTGCCGGGACCACTGCCCCTTCCCCTGGCCCTGCCTAGGCCCCTGTTCCCGCCCCAGACCCAGTCCCTCTCATTTGCTCCTGCTCCTTTCCCTGACCTTGTCTGTGCTCCTGTTCCTGCCTCTGACCCAGCTCCTGCTCTGGATCCTGCACCGGCCACTACTGCTGACCCTGTCCCCGCCCCTAGCCCAACCCCTGCCCCAACACCTTCTCCTGCGGGACTCCCAGACCCGCATCCAGAGCCCACAACTCTGCGGGGAGATCTCCCCAGAGAAATGCCGTCAGTTCCATCCCCTGACCCCGACATCCCCCCAGAATCTCTCATCCCCTCCCCTTGTGTCCTTCCTCTCCTGTATGGAGTCAGCGTTCTCGTCGCCGTCCATCTCCTCTATGCCGTGTATTATTTATTTTAAATAAAAGTTCTTGTTTTCCCTGGAACACGTCAAGAGCATGAAGTGCATTCCCAACGCTGTGCCACCACGCCCCAGAACATCATTGCAGGCTATCTCCTTCCCCAAATGAGACCCTGAGCCCAAGCCCTCCTGCCATTGTTCCCCCCAGCCTGGCCCCTCGCAAGCCCCAAGCTGTTCCTGCACGTGTTCTGGAGGTTTCTGGAAGAGGAATCCCTCAATAGGTGCCTATGTGTCTGCACCTATTTTCAAAGGGCCCTTGTTTGGGGTTTGGTTTGGTTTGGTTAGGTTTGGTTTTTGTTTCTTCTCTCTGTTTGACATAGAATTTCCCCTCTTGGTTGTTGAGACGCCCAATGGATTACAGAGGAGATGTCATCCTAGGGACCCCTTTAGGAATTCTGGGCACAATCTCGGGGCCAAGGCCCCTGTTCCTGCTGGGACACCACAGTCGGTCCCCAGACAGGACACGGCTGTTTCCTCCTGTGGCCCACACAGAAACCAGGGAAATGCAGAAAGCTGGAAGACACACCGCGGAGGGCAAAAGCATCGCTCACAACCCAGGCCAGAGAAAGGTCTCCCATGGGTCTGCTCCAATCCATGCTCCAAGTCACTGGGTCCCACAGGGACAGAGACAGGGACAGAGACTAGACACGTGCAAGGTCAAGGGGGAGTAGAGGCACACAGGGAGTATGTGTCAGGAGATGCAGGAGCTCCCGGGGAAGGACTCAGGCAAAGGAAACCCTGGGGAGGCAGTGCTGGTCATCCTCAGACTGGCAGGTGTCTGGTCTGGGGACCAGCAGCCCTGGGGAGAACGTGAGGAAGCAGAGGTCCGATGCAGGGCCCCCGGAGAGAAGGCGGACAGGCACCCCTGTCTGAGACAACCGTGTGCGGCACCCAACCCAGGCCAAGGTGCACCTGTCACCTAGCAGGGCTCAGCCTGGGACTCACCCCCAGAAACTGTGGCTCAGTTGGCTACGGATGTGTCTTCAGTAGTATTGGGCACAGCAGTGGTGGAGACAGCAGGGAGTGGAACAATGTTCTTGCCCAAGGAGTTGGAGGGGATCCTCATCCCCGTCCTCATGACACAATGTCCTGGGGCTCCTTTCTCAGTGTTGTCTGGGGCACAGGATCGCGGCAGGCCCTCCTGAACCCCACTCCGGCCACCCTACTCCTGGGGACATTCATAATAGTTTAAGGAGGACGTAGAGAGGATCCAGGATGACAGAGGGCCAAGGACAAGGAAGGTCATCACTGGGAGGACAGATGGACCAGCCCCGACCCACCATGAAGGGCCTAATCCTAACGCGAACCAGAACCCTAATACAAAGCCAAATCTGAACCGGAACCCGAACCCTAAACCATAACCCTAACACCGAACCTCAACGCGAACCCAAACCCTAACCTCAAATCCTAAACCTGAACCGAAACCCGAACCCGAGCCCTAACCCTAAACCTAACACTAACCCGAACCCGAACCCTGCCTGTGAGCCTGACCCTAACGCTAACCATAACCTGATGCTGACCCTGACCCTAAGCCAGACACAAACGCTGACCCTAACACAGACCCTGACCCGATCCCTGACCCTGACCCTAAACCTAACCCTGACCCTGACGGTGAGCCTAACCCTAACCCTGACCGTAACACCGACGACGATGACCCTAAACCTAACCCTGATTCTAAGCAAACCCTAACCCCTACCCTAACCCTAATCCCTGAACCTAACCCTGTCACACCCTACCCTAACCCCAACCTTACCACTAACACTAACCCTAACACCAAACCCTAACCCTCACCCTGAACCTAACCCTAAGCCTAACCCTAACCCTGACCCTAACCCTAACCCCACCCTAACCCTAACCCTAACCCCTAACCCTAACCCTAACCCTAACCCTGACCCTGACCCTACAGAGGAACCTAAACTGAATCCTGACCCTGGCCTTCAGCCTAACCCTGGCCGTGACCTGAACCCTGACCAAGACCATGACCCAGTCCCTCATCCTAACCCTGACCAAACCCTAACACTGACAATGACCCTAAAGTGGAACCTAGATTGAATCCTGACCCTGGCCCTAAGCCGAACCCTGGCCGTGACATGACCCCGACCCTGACCCTGACATAGTCCCTAACTTAACCTGATAATAGGCCTAACCCTAACCCCAACCCTAACCCTAACGCTAACCAGAATAAACCTAAACTAGCCCCGACCCTAATATTAACACTAACCCTAAACCCAAACGCTAAGCCTGACCCTAAACCTAACCGTAACCCTGACCCTGACCCTAAACTGGAACCTAAACTGAATCGTGACCCTGGCCCTCAGCCGAACCATGGCTGTGACCTGAACCAAGACCCCACCCTGACCTAGTCCCTAACATAACCCAGATTCTAGGCCTAACCCTAACCCCAACCCTAACCCTAATCCTAACCCTAACCCTAACCCTAACACTCACCCTGATTCTAGGCCTAACTTTAACCCCAACCCTAAACCTAACCCTAACCCAAAACCCTAACCCTGACCCGACCTGACCCTGAACCTAACCCTAAACCTGACCCTACCCTAAACTGGCACCTAAACTGAACTGTGTCTTTGACCCTAACCTTAACCCTGGCCCTGACCTGAACCCTGACCCTGACCTTGACCCAGTCCCTAAAACTAACCCTGACCCTAAACCTTACCCTGGCCCTGGCCCTGACCCTGACCCTGACCGTAACCCTAAAGCTTACCCTGACCCTAAACCTTACCCTGGCCCTGGCACTGACCCTGACCCTGACCATAACCCTAAAACTTACCCTAACCCTGACCCTGAGCCTGACCCTGAGCCTGACCCTAAACAAAACACGAACCCCTAACTCAAACCCTAACCTTCCCTGTCCTCCTTCCCACCCACCGACTCAAGCCAGGGCTCTATCCAAGGAGAGGCTGGACCTCTGTCCCAGGGAATAACCAGGAAGACCCAGCAGAGGGAGAGAGAAGTGGAAGGGGCCCACTGATCTCCCTGCCCTGATTTGGCCTCCACTGACGTCTCCAAGTCCTCTGGCTCAAGCCCGCATTGAGCAGGACCCTGGGACGGATTCTGAATTCCAGGCCAGCTGGGTGGGGGGTACTCGATGACCTTTGCATGTCCAGATGTCCAACCCGCCTGGCCTTGCACCCTGAGCCTTGCTTCCCAGGATAGGCACGGTTCCGGTGCTCAGCAGACTTTGGGGCCACAGAGGACTTGGCAGTGGTGAGAGAACATGGGGGACCAGTCGGGGACAGCGCCATGGTGGGTCCGCATCCACCACAAGGCTGGGTCAGGGGACAGGTGCTGTGTGCAGGTCTCCTGGGCACACCTGGCCCTCTCGGAATGGAGGTCTGTGTGCCTGGTGCACCTTTCCTCCACCTCCACCTACCCCTAGAGGAACGGCCAGGTTCAAGCATTTCCATGTCCAACCCTCAGGGACAGTTGGGAACCTGGGCTCAAGAGAGGCAGCAACTAGCCCAGGACAAAAATCGGGTACAGAGTCCAATCAGGCCGAGCAGAGGTTCCCTCCAGTCCTAGGCAATTCCTGACCCTTCCATGAGGTTTGCTTTGAGTGTGAGAGCTCCTCAGATGCTTGGGGAGAGCGACCCACCCAATCCCATGTGGGGACATGACCTCGGGCATCCCAAGACAGCTAGAGGCATATGTGTTTGAGCGTGCGTGTGTGTGTGTGCACAGACACACACACACACACACACACACACACACACACACATACCCCACTCTGCCCAGCTAGGGGTCAGAGGGGGAGACACCCTGAGAAAATGGTGGGTAACAAGGGGGAAAGAAGAAAGAGGTTGGAGAGAGCTGGGCCATGGGGTCGGGGGCATCAGGACTCCTGGCAAGGGCCGAGATCCAAAGCATGGGGAGGGGAGACAGGACAGGCTGATGGTCAAGGGATCCCCAAGGGGCCCGGGGGCTTTGCCAGGGCACTGGGTGGGGACAGGGTCTGGGGCCTGGTGTCCATCACCACCCTGGACTACTGGAAGTAGGAAGAGGTACCCCCCAGTGTGGACAGGGCTACAGCACCAAAGGCCTCCCCTTACTCTTCTATCAGCGGGGCCATAGAGACAGGGTGTCCCTAGTCTCCCACAGGCTTACAGAAGAGCCTGTGGGCCTTGAATCTCTCTCCCTGACCCACTGTGCTCCCAGTCTTGGGAAAATGCTTTGGACTCCCTCGAGGTCCTTCTGAGCAGAAGACAGCCTGGGGACTCGGGGGGCTGACCTTGTGGGCTTGCAGAATGTGGCAGAGCACTGGACCCCTGGTCTGGGGACCCAGGGCAGGACCGTCCTTGTTGCAGCCTCAGGGTCCCCACTGGGAAGAGGTTCCAGAGTCAGAGCTCTGCTCGGGGTGAGAAGGCTTTACTTAGCAAGGAACCGAGCACCAGCCCAGGAGAGGGAAACAGGGACAAGGCAGACTTCAGAGGTTTCTCCCCTCAGCCCTGGAGCCCACAGATCCTGCTCCTGGGAGACACCCACGAACAGAGACAGACGCAGGCACAGAGACAAACACAGAGACAGACACTGAACCCAGGAGAGAGGGAACCAGGAGAAGTCCCAGACTTTCCTCCATCGGCTGGGAAATGGCAGCCACACATTGTGTCCCCTTCTCAGTCCCACGGGCCATCCACCCTGGGAGGACGGATACGGGAATGCCCGGGGTGCCCTGTGGGGGCTGTCCAGCACATGGGCGCCGACAAGGCCCTTGGACCTCAACCTAATGGGAGCCCCGGGAAGCCTGTGTCACCAAGGTCAGAAGCCATGCACTGCAACCTTGCCACGGGGGATGGGACACAGGCAGGAGGACGGTGGCTTTGCCTGGATCCCTGAGCAGATCCAGGCCCCTCGGGGCTATGTTCCATGCCCCCGGCCAGCCCCTGGCTCACCCGTGCCTGGCCAAGTGTGTGCACCAGCCTCCTTGGAGAGCGGGGATGGAACGTATGCAGGACAAGCCAGGACACCCCCAGTGTGCAGACAGGGAGCCTGGGGAGGCCCTGAGAGACACAGGGTGTGTGCGGGCTCACAGTCCTGGGCAGGAGCAGGAGCCCGGTCTGAACCCAGCTCTGGGCCCTCCCAGCGGGGACAACAGCTGCACCCAGGCCTCCCAGGGGCTGTGGGGAGGCTGTGTGGGGGTCACTGGATGGACAGGGCACGGGGTGGAGGGTGAGCCTTGAGCAGCTGGGGGAGGGGCGCCCTCAGGGAGCTCTGGTGGGAGCAGGAAGTCCGGGAAGGAGCCCCCAGGCAGTGGTGACCTCACTTCCCTGACGACAGAGCCCAACGGACTTGGAACCCACGTATCCAGGCACCCACATTCCAGAGAAAACCCCCCGGCCCAGCTCATTTCTGGGCAGATCCTGAAGGAAGCGACATGTTCTGCTGCTGCCTACCGAAGCCCAGAGGATGCAGGCAGAGGAGAGCTCGCCCGCCAAACACGTCCCCTCACTGGGCAGGTCGTGTCAGGCTTCCCCGACGACTCTGGCCCTTTGGCAAAAAGAATCAAAAGGTGACACTGGGAGGCTCAGAGTCAGACAGACCCACACCTTCTGACCGACCCGTGGAGGCCTAGGTCTCCTCCCCGTGTGTCTGTATGTGTGTGTGTGTGTGTGTGTGTGTGTGTGTGTGTGTGTGTGTGTGTGTTTAAAGAGAGCTCATCCGGGATGGAGACGCCCTGAGCGGGAGCAGGCTGATGACGGGTCAGATGTCTGGTGGGCAGGTCATGTTCACACCCCAGGTTAAGGCTGGCTAGGAGGGATGGAGTGTGGGGGCTGCACCGTCTGCCCAGGGTTGATCCTGAGACCCTGCAGGGACAGGTCACTGACCCAGGTGCAGGGCTGTGCATGCACAGGTCTGCGTGGAATCTGGGAGAAGCAGGGGCACTGGGCAGGAGCACGGTGGGTACAGCCGGGCAGGGCTCTGACGCCTCTTGCACACTCCCCGTCTCTGCCTTGGCAGGCCACAGATGAACTCGGAAGGAGGCGGGAAGACAGGCACTCCTCCCCGACCCCGGAGTCCCCGGTCCTGGGAAGGCCCCAGCTACATCCCAGACCACTGCCCGCGGTAATCCACTGGATTGTGGTCCTGGACACAGAGCCCACGGAGGCCAAGTCCAAGGGTGAGAAGGCTGGGTGGGGTGCCTGTGGCTGTGTGGGGAGGGTCGGTGCTGGGCCCCACAAGGAAAAGCCCCCACAAGCTGGTGTAGGGCCAGGAGCCTCGACTTGGCTCAGAGCACCCAGGGGGAGGACTGCAGTCGGGGAGACGTCCCCGGGAGGGTTCCTTCGTGGCTGCGGCTTCTGCGGGAGGCCCTGGGCTGGGCTCTGTCTCTGCAAAGCCATAGGGAGAGGCGGGCCCGCGGGTGACCTTCTCTCCTCTCCCAGCTTCTCTAGCAGAGGAGCTAGACCCACTCCCAACTTCAGCCACTCCGGAGGGGCACATGGTGTCTGGAGTCACTTCGGCCGGAGACCGGGAGCCCACAGGTGCCCGGGCGCCTGCCCACAGAGATGCTGATGCTGTCCAGGGAGAGCTGGCTCCTGCTCCTGCCCCCACCCCTGCTCCTGCTGCTCCCCCTGCCCCTGCCCCTGCCAGAGCGACTCCCACTTCCCCTTCCCCTGCCTGTGCTCCTGTTCTGGCCCTTGACCCAGATCCTCCCTTGGTCCCACCCCTTCCCCGACCCCTCCCTGGGCCCCTGTTCCTGCCCCAGACCCAGCTCCAGCCCTTGACCTCGCCCAGGCCATCACCCCTGTCCTTGCCCCAGCTCCTGCCCCTGCCCCTTCCCCAGCCCCTATCCCTTGTCCTTTCCCTGCCAGGGCCACTGCCCCGGCACCTGCCCCTGCACCTGCCCCAGACCCAGGTCCTAACCCTGTTCCTGCCCTTTCCCTTGCCCCTTCCCGTGCCCCTGCCAGGACGGCCTCCCTTTCCCCTGCCTGTGCCCCTGTTCCTGCCCCAGACCCAGCTCCTGCCCTTGACCCTGCACCGGCCGTCTCCCCTGCACTGGCCCCAGCTCCTGCCCGTTTCCCTTCCCCTGTTCCTATTCCTTCTCCTTTCCCTGACAAGGCCACTGCCCCTGCACCTGCCCCTACACCTGCCCCAGACCCAAGTCCTAACCCTGTTCTTGCCCCTGCCCCTGCCCCTGCCCCTGCCCCTGACCCTGACCCTGACCCTGCCCCTGCCCCTGCCAGGAAGGCCTCCACTCTCCCTGCCGGTGCCCCTGTTCCTGCCCCAGACGCAGCTCCTGCCCTTGACCCTGAACCAGTCATCACCAAGGCACTTGCCCCAGTTCTTGCCCCTTACCCTGCCCCTGCCCCTGCGTCTGCCCCTGCCCCGGCCCCTGTCCTTTCTCCCTTCCCTGCCAGGGCCACTGCCCCTGCACCTGCCCCAGACCCAGGTCCTACCCCTGGTCTTGCCGCTGGCCCTGACCCTGACCCGGCCCTTGCCCCAGCACCTGCCAGAAAGGCCTCCACTTTCCCTGCCTGCACCCCTGTTCCTGCCCCAGACCCAGCCCCTGCCCCTGCGTCTTCGCCTTCAACTGCCGCCATCCCTTCCCCTGGCTCTGCCGGGACCACTGCCCCTTCCCCTGGCCCTGCCTAGGCCCCTGTTCCCGCCCCAGACCCAGTCCCTCTCATTTGCTCCTGCTCCTTTCCCTGACCTTGTCTGTGCTCCTGTTCCTGCCTCTGACCCAGCTCCTGCTCTGGATCCTGCACCGGCCACTACTGCTGACCCTGTGCCCGCCCCTAGCCCAACCCCTGCCCCAACACCTTCTCCTGCGGGACTCCCAGACCCGCATCCAGAGCCCACAACTCTGCGGGGAGATCTCCCCAGAGAAATGCCGTCAGTTCCATCCCCTGACCCCGACATCCCCCCAGAATCTCTCATCCCCTCCCCTTGTGTCCTTCCTCTCCTGTATGGAGTCAGCGTTCTCGTCGCCGTCCATCTCCTCTATGCCGTGTATTATTTATTTTAAATAAAAGTTCTTGTTTTCCCTGGAACACGTCAAGAGCATGAAGTGCATTCCCAACGCTGTGCCACCACGCCCCAGAACATCATTGCAGGCTATCTCCTTCCCCAAATGAGACCCTGAGCCCAAGCCCAACTGCCCATTGTTCCCCCCAGCCTGGCCCCTCGCAAGCCCCAAGCTGTTCCTGCACGTGTTCTGGAGGTTTCTGGAAGAGGAATCCCTCAATAGGTGCCTATGTGTCTGCACCTATTTTCAAAGGGCCCTTGTTTGGGGTTTGGTTTGGTTTGGTTAGGTTTGGTTTTTGTTTCTTCTCTCTGTTTGACATAGAATTTCCCCTCTTGGTTGTTGAGACGCCCAATGGATTACAGAGGAGATGTCATCCTAGGGACCCCTTTAGGAATTCTGGGCACAATCTCGGGGCCAAGGCCCCTGTTCCTGCTGGGACACCACAGTCGGTCCCCAGACAGGACACGGCTGTTTCCTCCTGTGGCCCACACAGAAACCAGGGAAATGCAGAAAGCTGGAAGACACACCGCGGAGGGCAAAAGCATCGCTCACAACCCAGGCCAGAGAAAGGTCTCCCATGGGTCTGCTCCAATCCATGCTCCAAGTCACTGGGTCCCACAGGGACAGAGACAGGGACAGAGACTAGACACGTGCAAGGTCAAGGGGGAGTAGAGGCACACAGGGAGTATGTGTCAGGAGATGCAGGAGCTCCCGGGGAAGGACTCAGGCAAAGGAAACCCTGGGGAGGCAGTGCTGGTCATCCTCAGACTGGCAGGTGTCTGGTCTGGGGACCAGCAGCCCTGGGGAGAACGTGAGGAAGCAGAGGTCCGATGCAGGGCCCCCGGAGAGAAGGCGGACAGGCACCCCTGTCTGAGACAACCGTGTGCGGCACCCAACCCAGGCCAAGGTGCACCTGTCACCTAGCAGGGCTCAGCCTGGGACTCACCCCCAGAAACTGTGGCTCAGTTGGCTACGGATGTGTCTTCAGTAGTATTGGGCACAGCAGTGGTGGAGACAGCAGGGAGTGGAACAATGTTCTTGCCCAAGGAGTTGGAGGGGATCCTCATCCCCGTCCTCATGACACAATGTCCTGGGGCTCCTTTCTCAGTGTTGTCTGGGGCACAGGATCGCGGCAGGCCCTCCTGAACCCCACTCCGGCCACCCTACTCCTGGGGACATTCATAATAGTTTAGGGAGGACGTAGAGAGGATCCAGGATGACAGAGGGCCAAGGACAAGGAAGGTCATCACTGGGAGGACAGATGGACCAGCCCCGACCCACCATGAAGGGCCTAATCCTAACGCGAACCAGAACCCTAATACAAAGCCAAATCTGAACCGGAACCCGAACCCTAAACCATAACCCTAACACCGAACCTCAACGCGAACCCAAACCCTAACCTCAAATCCTAAACCTGAACCGAAACCCGAACCCGAGCCCTAACCCTAACCCTAACACTAACCCGAACCCGAACCCTGCCTGTGAGCCTGACCCTAACGCTAACCATAACCTGATGCTGACCCTGACCCTAAGCCAGACACAAACGCTGACCCTAACACAGACCCTGACCCGATCCCTGACCCTGACCCTAAACCTAACCCTGACCCTGACGGTGAGCCTAACCCTAACCCTGACCGTAACACCGACGACGATGACCCTAAACCTAACCCTGATTCTAAGCAAACCCTAACCCCTACCCTAACCCTAATCCCTGAACCTAACCCTGTCACACCCTACCCTAACCCCAACCTTACCACTAACACTAACCCTAACACCAAACCCTAACCCTCACCCTGAACCTAACCCTAAGCCTAACCCTAACCCTGACCCTAACCCTAACCCCACCCTAACCCTAACCCTAACCCCTAACCCTAACCCTAACCCTAACCCTGACCCTGACCCTACAGAGGAACCTAAACTGAATCCTGACCCTGGCCTTCAGCCTAACCCTGGCCGTGACCTGAACCCTGACCAAGACCATGACCCAGTCCCTCATCCTAACCCTGACCAAACCCTAACACTGACAATGACCCTAAAGTGGAACCTAGATTGAATCCTGACCCTGGCCCTAAGCCGAACCCTGGCCGTGACATGACCCCGACCCTGACCCTGACATAGTCCCTAACTTAACCTGATAATAGGCCTAACCCTAACCCCAACCCTAACCCTAACGCTAACCAGAATAAACCTAAACTAGCCCCGACCCTAATATTAACACTAACCCTAAACCCAAACGCTAAGCCTGACCCTAAACCTAACCGTAACCCTGACCCTGACCCTAAACTGGAACCTAAACTGAATCGTGACCCTGGCCCTCAGCCGAACCATGGCTGTGACCTGAACCAAGACCCCACCCTGACCTAGTCCCTAACATAACCCAGATTCTAGGCCTAACCCTAACCCCAACCCTAACCCTAATCCTAACCCTAACCCTAACCCTAACACTCACCCTGATTCTAGGCCTAACTTTAACCCCAACCCTAAACCTAACCCTAACCCAAAACCCTAACCCTGACCCGACCTGACCCTGAACCTAACCCTAAACCTGACCCTACCCTAAACTGGCACCTAAACTGAACTGTGTCTTTGACCCTAACCTTAACCCTGGCCCTGACCTGAACCCTGACCCTGACCTTGACCCAGTCCCTAAAACTAACCCTGACCCTAAACCTTACCCTGGCCCTGGCCCTGACCCTGACCCTGACCGTAACCCTAAAGCTTACCCTGACCCTAAACCTTACCCTGGCCCTGGCACTGACCCTGACCCTGACCATAACCCTAAAACTTACCCTAACCCTGACCCTGAGCCTGACCCTGAGCCTGACCCTAAACAAAACACGAACCCCTAACTCAAACCCTAACCTTCCCTGTCCTCCTTCCCACCCACCGACTCAAGCCAGGGCTCTATCCAAGGAGAGGCTGGACCTCTGTCCCAGGGAACAACCAGGAAGACCCAGCAGAGGGAGAGAGAAGTGGAAGGGGCCCACTGAGCTCCCTGCCCTGATTTGGCCTCCACTGACGTCTCCAAGTCCTCTGGCTCAAGCCCGCATTGAGCAGGACCCTGGGACGGATTCTGAATTCCAGGCCAGCTGGGTGGGGGGTACTCGATGACCTTTGCATGTCCAGATGTCCAACCCGCCTGGCCTTGCACCCTGAGCCTTGCTTCCCAGGATAGGCACGGTTCCGGTGCTCAGCAGACTTTGGGGCCACAGAGGACTTGGCAGTGGTGAGAGAACATGGGGGACCAGTCGGGGACAGCGCCATGGTGGGTCCGCATCCACCACAAGGCTGGGTCAGGGGACAGGTGCTGTGTGCAGGTCTCCTGGGCACACCTGGCCCTCTCGGAATGGAGGTCTGTGTGCCTGGTGCACCTTTCCTCCACCTCCACCTACCCCTAGAGGAACGGCCAGGTTCAAGCATTTCCATGTCCAACCCTCAGGGACAGTTGGGAACCTGGGCTCAAGAGAGGCAGCAACTAGCCCAGGACAAAAATCGGGTACAGAGTCCAATCAGGCCGAGCAGAGGTTCCCTCCAGTCCTAGGCAATTCCTGACCCTTCCATGAGGTTTGCTTTGAGTGTGAGAGCTCCTCAGATGCTTGGGGAGAGCGACCCACCCAATCCCATGTGGGGACATGACCTCGGGCATCCCAAGACAGCTAGAGGCATATGTGTTTGAGCGTGCGTGTGTGTGTGTGCACAGACACACACACACACACACACACACACACACACACACATACCCCACTCTGCCCAGCTAGGGGTCAGAGGGGGAGACACCCTGAGAAAATGGTGGGTAACAAGGGGGAAAGAAGAAAGAGGTTGGAGAGAGCTGGGCCATGGGGTCGGGGGCATCAGGACTCCTGGCAAGGGCCGAGATCCAAAGCATGGGGAGGGGAGACAGGACAGGCTGATGGTCAAGGGATCCCCAAGGGGCCCGGGGGCTTTGCCAGGGCACTGGGTGGGGACAGGGTCTGGGGCCTGGTGTCCATCACCACCCTGGACTACTGGAAGTAGGAAGAGGTACCCCCCAGTGTGGACAGGGCTACAGCACCAAAGGCCTCCCCTTACTCTTCTATCAGCGGGGCCATAGAGACAGGGTGTCCCTAGTCTCCCACAGGCTTACAGAAGAGCCTGTGGGCCTTGAATCTCTCTCCCTGACCCACTGTGCTCCCAGTCTTGGGAAAATGCTTTGGACTCCCTCGAGGTCCTTCTGAGCAGAAGACAGCCTGGGGACTCGGGGGGCTGACCTTGTGGGCTTGCAGAATGTGGCAGAGCACTGGACCCCTGGTCTGGGGACCCAGGGCAGGACCGTCCTTGTTGCAGCCTCAGGGTCCCCACTGGGAAGAGGTTCCAGAGTCAGAGCTCTGCTCGGGGTGAGAAGGCTTTACTTAGCAAGGAACCGAGCACCAGCCCAGGAGAGGGAAACAGGGACAAGGCAGACTTCAGAGGTTTCTCCCCTCAGCCCTGGAGCCCACAGATCCTGCTCCTGGGAGACACCCACGAACAGAGACAGACGCAGGCACAGAGACAAACACAGAGACAGACACTGAACCCAGGAGAGAGGGAACCAGGAGAAGTCCCAGACTTTCCTCCATCGGCTGGGAAATGGCAGCCACACATTGTGTCCCCTTCTCAGTCCCACGGGCCATCCACCCTGGGAGGACGGATACGGGAATGCCCGGGGTGCCCTGTGGGGGCTGTCCAGCACATGGGCGCCGACAAGGCCCTTGGACCTCAACCTAATGGGAGCCCCGGGAAGCCTGTGTCACCAAGGTCAGAAGCCATGCACTGCAACCTTGCCACGGGGGATGGGACACAGGCAGGAGGACGGTGGCTTTGCCTGGATCCCTGAGCAGATCCAGGCCCCTCGGGGCTATGTTCCATGCCCCCGGCCAGCCCCTGGCTCACCCGTGCCTGGCCAAGTGTGTGCACCAGCCTCCTTGGAGAGCGGGGATGGAACGTATGCAGGACAAGCCAGGACACCCCCAGTGTGCAGACAGGGAGCCTGGGGAGGCCCTGAGAGACACAGGGTGTGTGCGGGCTCACAGTCCTGGGCAGGAGCAGGAGCCCGGTCTGAACCCAGCTCTGGGCCCTCCCAGCGGGGACAACAGCTGCACCCAGGCCTCCCAGGGGCTGTGGGGAGGCTGTGTGGGGGTCACTGGATGGACAGGGCACGGGGTGGAGGGTGAGCCTTGAGCAGCTGGGGGAGGGGCGCCCTCAGGGAGCTCTGGTGGGAGCAGGAAGTCCGGTAAGGAGCCCCCAGGCCGTGGTGACCTCACTTCCCTGACGACACAGCCCAACGGACTTGGAACCCACGTATCCAGGCACCCACATTCCAGAGAAAACCCCCCGGCCCAGCTCATTTCTGGGCAGATCCTGAAGGAAGCGACATGTTCTGCTGCTGCCTACCGAAGCCCAGAGGATGCAGGCAGAGGAGAGCTCGCCCGCCAAACACGTCCCCTCACTGGGCAGGTCGTGTCAGGCTTCCCCGACGACTCTGGCCCTTTGGCAAAAAGAATCAAAAGGTGACACTGGGAGGCTCAGAGTCAGACAGACCCACACCTTCTGACCGACCCGTGGAGGCCTAGGTCTCCTCCCCGTGTGTCTGTATGTGTGTGTGTGTGTGTGTGTGTGTGTGTGTGTGTGTGTGTGTTTAAAGAGAGCTCATCCGGGATGGAGACGCCCTGAGCGGGAGCAGGCTGATGACGGGTCAGATGTCTGGTGGGCAGGTCATGTTCACACCCCAGGTTAAGGCTGGCTAGGAGGGATGGAGTGTGGGGGCTGCACCGTCTGCCCAGGGTTGATCCTGAGACCCTGCAGGGACAGGTCACTGACCCAGGTGCAGGGCTGTGCATGCACAGGTCTGCGTGGAATCTGGGAGAAGCAGGGGCACTGGGCAGGAGCACGGTGGGTACAGCCGGGCAGGGCTCTGACGCCTCTTGCACACTCCCCGTCTCTGCCTTGGCAGGCCACAGATGAACTCGGAAGGAGGCGGGAAGACAGGCACTCCTCCCCGACCCCGGAGTCCCCGGTCCTGGGAAGGCCCCAGCTACATCCCAGACCACTGCCCGCGGTAATCCACTGGATTGTGGTCCTGGACACAGAGCCCACGGAGGCCAAGTCCAAGGGTGAGAAGGCTGGGTGGGGTGCCTGTGGCTGTGTGGGGAGGGTCGGTGCTGGGCCCCACAAGGAAAAGCCCCCACAAGCTGGTGTAGGGCCAGGAGCCTCGACTTGGCTCAGAGCACCCAGGGGGAGGACTGCAGTCGGGGAGACGTCCCCGGGAGGGTTCCTTCGTGGCTGCGGCTTCTGCGGGAGGCCCTGGGCTGGGCTCTGTCTCTGCAAAGCCATAGGGAGAGGCGGGCCCGCGGGTGACCTTCTCTCCTCTCCCAGCTTCTCTAGCAGAGGAGCTAGACCCACTCCCAACTTCAGCCACTCCGGAGGGGCACATGGTGTCTGGAGTCACTTCGGCCGGAGACCGGGAGCCCACAGGTGCCCGGGCGCCTGCCCACAGAGATGCTGATGCTGTCCAGGGAGAGCTGGCTCCTGCTCCTGCCCCCACCCCTGCTCCTGCTGCTCCCCCTGCCCCTGCCCCTGCCAGAGCGACTCCCACTTCCCCTTCCCCTGCCTGTGCTCCTGTTCTGGCCCTTGACCCAGATCCTCCCTTGGTCCCACCCCTTCCCCGACCCCTCCCTGGGCCCCTGTTCCTGCCCCAGACCCAGCTCCAGCCCTTGACCTCGCCCAGGCCATCACCCCTGTCCTTGCCCCAGCTCCTGCCCCTGCCCCTTCCCCAGCCCCTATCCCTTGTCCTTTCCCTGCCAGGGCCACTGCCCCGGCACCTGCCCCTGCACCTGCCCCAGACCCAGGTCCTAACCCTGTTCCTGCCCTTTCCCTTGCCCCTTCCCGTGCCCCTGCCAGGACGGCCTCCCTTTCCCCTGCCTGTGCCCCTGTTCCTGCCCCAGACCCAGCTCCTGCCCTTGACCCTGCACCGGCCGTCTCCCCTGCACTGGCCCCAGCTCCTGCCCGTTTCCCTTCCCCTGTTCCTATTCCTTCTCCTTTCCCTGACAAGGCCACTGCCCCTGCACCTGCCCCTACACCTGCCCCAGACCCAAGTCCTAACCCTGTTCTTGCCCCTGCCCCTGCCCCTGCCCCTGCCCCTGACCCTGACCCTGACCCTGCCCCTGCCCCTGCCAGGAAGGCCTCCACTCTCCCTGCCGGTGCCCCTGTTCCTGCCCCAGACGCAGCTCCTGCCCTTGACCCTGAACCAGTCATCACCAAGGCACTTGCCCCAGTTCTTGCCCCTTACCCTGCCCCTGCCCCTGCGTCTGCCCCTGCCCCGGCCCCTGTCCTTTCTCCCTTCCCTGCCAGGGCCACTGCCCCTGCACCTGCCCCAGACCCAGGTCCTACCCCTGGTCTTGCCGCTGGCCCTGACCCTGACCCGGCCCTTGCCCCAGCACCTGCCAGAAAGGCCTCCACTTTCCCTGCCTGCACCCCTGTTCCTGCCCCAGACCCAGCCCCTGCCCCTGCGTCTTCGCCTTCAACTGCCGCCATCCCTTCCCCTGGCTCTGCCGGGACCACTGCCCCTTCCCCTGGCCCTGCCTAGGCCCCTGTTCCCGCCCCAGACCCAGTCCCTCTCATTTGCTCCTGCTCCTTTCCCTGACCTTGTCTGTGCTCCTGTTCCTGCCTCTGACCCAGCTCCTGCTCTGGATCCTGCACCGGCCACTACTGCTGACCCTGTGCCCGCCCCTAGCCCAACCCCTGCCCCAACACCTTCTCCTGCGGGACTCCCAGACCCGCATCCAGAGCCCACAACTCTGCGGGGAGATCTCCCCAGAGAAATGCCGTCAGTTCCATCCCCTGACCCCGACATCCCCCCAGAATCTCTCATCCCCTCCCCTTGTGTCCTTCCTCTCCTGTATGGAGTCAGCGTTCTCGTCGCCGTCCATCTCCTCTATGCCGTGTATTATTTATTTTAAATAAAAGTTCTTGTTTTCCCTGGAACACGTCAAGAGCATGAAGTGCATTCCCAACGCTGTGCCACCACGCCCCAGAACATCATTGCAGGCTATCTCCTTCCCCAAATGAGACCCTGAGCCCAAGCCCAACTGCCCATTGTTCCCCCCAGCCTGGCCCCTCGCAAGCCCCAAGCTGTTCCTGCACGTGTTCTGGAGGTTTCTGGAAGAGGAATCCCTCAATAGGTGCCTATGTGTCTGCACCTATTTTCAAAGGGCCCTTGTTTGGGGTTTGGTTTGGTTTGGTTAGGTTTGGTTTTTGTTTCTTCTCTCTGTTTGACATAGAATTTCCCCTCTTGGTTGTTGAGACGCCCAATGGATTACAGAGGAGATGTCATCCTAGGGACCCCTTTAGGAATTCTGGGCACAATCTCGGGGCCAAGGCCCCTGTTCCTGCTGGGACACCACAGTCGGTCCCCAGACAGGACACGGCTGTTTCCTCCTGTGGCCCACACAGAAACCAGGGAAATGCAGAAAGCTGGAAGACACACCGCGGAGGGCAAAAGCATCGCTCACAACCCAGGCCAGAGAAAGGTCTCCCATGGGTCTGCTCCAATCCATGCTCCAAGTCACTGGGTCCCACAGGGACAGAGACAGGGACAGAGACTAGACACGTGCAAGGTCAAGGGGGAGTAGAGGCACACAGGGAGTATGTGTCAGGAGATGCAGGAGCTCCCGGGGAAGGACTCAGGCAAAGGAAACCCTGGGGAGGCAGTGCTGGTCATCCTCAGACTGGCAGGTGTCTGGTCTGGGGACCAGCAGCCCTGGGGAGAACGTGAGGAAGCAGAGGTCCGATGCAGGGCCCCCGGAGAGAAGGCGGACAGGCACCCCTGTCTGAGACAACCGTGTGCGGCACCCAACCCAGGCCAAGGTGCACCTGTCACCTAGCAGGGCTCAGCCTGGGACTCACCCCCAGAAACTGTGGCTCAGTTGGCTACGGATGTGTCTTCAGTAGTATTGGGCACAGCAGTGGTGGAGACAGCAGGGAGTGGAACAATGTTCTTGCCCAAGGAGTTGGAGGGGATCCTCATCCCCGTCCTCATGACACAATGTCCTGGGGCTCCTTTCTCAGTGTTGTCTGGGGCACAGGATCGCGGCAGGCCCTCCTGAACCCCACTCCGGCCACCCTACTCCTGGGGACATTCATAATAGTTTAGGGAGGACGTAGAGAGGATCCAGGATGACAGAGGGCCAAGGACAAGGAAGGTCATCACTGGGAGGACAGATGGACCAGCCCCGACCCACCATGAAGGGCCTAATCCTAACGCGAACCAGAACCCTAATACAAAGCCAAATCTGAACCGGAACCCGAACCCTAAACCATAACCCTAACACCGAACCTCAACGCGAACCCAAACCCTAACCTCAAATCCTAAACCTGAACCGAAACCCGAACCCGAGCCCTAACCCTAACCCTAACACTAACCCGAACCCGAACCCTGCCTGTGAGCCTGACCCTAACGCTAACCATAACCTGATGCTGACCCTGACCCTAAGCCAGACACAAACGCTGACCCTAACACAGACCCTGACCCGATCCCTGACCCTGACCCTAAACCTAACCCTGACCCTGACGGTGAGCCTAACCCTAACCCTGACCGTAACACCGACGACGATGACCCTAAACCTAACCCTGATTCTAAGCAAACCCTAACCCCTACCCTAACCCTAATCCCTGAACCTAACCCTGTCACACCCTACCCTAACCCCAACCTTACCACTAACACTAACCCTAACACCAAACCCTAACCCTCACCCTGAACCTAACCCTAAGCCTAACCCTAACCCTGACCCTAACCCTAACCCCACCCTAACCCTAACCCTAACCCCTAACCCTAACCCTAACCCTAACCCTGACCCTGACCCTACAGAGGAACCTAAACTGAATCCTGACCCTGGCCTTCAGCCTAACCCTGGCCGTGACCTGAACCCTGA
The DNA here is from genome assembly GCF_964662115.1 of Mustela nivalis. Classification (NCBI taxonomy): domain Eukaryota; kingdom Metazoa; phylum Chordata; class Mammalia; order Carnivora; family Mustelidae; genus Mustela; species Mustela nivalis. The sequence continues at coordinate 22,200 of NW_028135607.1, forward strand.
CCAAGACCATGACCCAGTCCCTCATCCTAACCCTGACCAAACCCTAACACTGACAATGACCCTAAAGTGGAACCTAGATTGAATCCTGACCCTGGCCCTAAGCCGAACCCTGGCCGTGACATGACCCCGACCCTGACCCTGACATAGTCCCTAACTTAACCTGATAATAGGCCTAACCCTAACCCCAACCCTAACCCTAACGCTAACCAGAATAAACCTAAACTAGCCCCGACCCTAATATTAACACTAACCCTAAACCCAAACGCTAAGCCTGACCCTAAACCTAACCGTAACCCTGACCCTGACCCTAAACTGGAACCTAAACTGAATCGTGACCCTGGCCCTCAGCCGAACCATGGCTGTGACCTGAACCAAGACCCCACCCTGACCTAGTCCCTAACATAACCCAGATTCTAGGCCTAACCCTAACCCCAACCCTAACCCTAATCCTAACCCTAACCCTAACCCTAACACTCACCCTGATTCTAGGCCTAACTTTAACCCCAACCCTAAACCTAACCCTAACCCAAAACCCTAACCCTGACCCGACCTGACCCTGAACCTAACCCTAAACCTGACCCTACCCTAAACTGGCACCTAAACTGAACTGTGTCTTTGACCCTAACCTTAACCCTGGCCCTGACCTGAACCCTGACCCTGACCTTGACCCAGTCCCTAAAACTAACCCTGACCCTAAACCTTACCCTGGCCCTGGCCCTGACCCTGACCCTGACCGTAACCCTAAAGCTTACCCTGACCCTAAACCTTACCCTGGCCCTGGCACTGACCCTGACCCTGACCATAACCCTAAAACTTACCCTAACCCTGACCCTGAGCCTGACCCTGAGCCTGACCCTAAACAAAACACGAACCCCTAACTCAAACCCTAACCTTCCCTGTCCTCCTTCCCACCCACCGACTCAAGCCAGGGCTCTATCCAAGGAGAGGCTGGACCTCTGTCCCAGGGAACAACCAGGAAGACCCAGCAGAGGGAGAGAGAAGTGGAAGGGGCCCACTGAGCTCCCTGCCCTGATTTGGCCTCCACTGACGTCTCCAAGTCCTCTGGCTCAAGCCCGCATTGAGCAGGACCCTGGGACGGATTCTGAATTCCAGGCCAGCTGGGTGGGGGGTACTCGATGACCTTTGCATGTCCAGATGTCCAACCCGCCTGGCCTTGCACCCTGAGCCTTGCTTCCCAGGATAGGCACGGTTCCGGTGCTCAGCAGACTTTGGGGCCACAGAGGACTTGGCAGTGGTGAGAGAACATGGGGGACCAGTCGGGGACAGCGCCATGGTGGGTCCGCATCCACCACAAGGCTGGGTCAGGGGACAGGTGCTGTGTGCAGGTCTCCTGGGCACACCTGGCCCTCTCGGAATGGAGGTCTGTGTGCCTGGTGCACCTTTCCTCCACCTCCACCTACCCCTAGAGGAACGGCCAGGTTCAAGCATTTCCATGTCCAACCCTCAGGGACAGTTGGGAACCTGGGCTCAAGAGAGGCAGCAACTAGCCCAGGACAAAAATCGGGTACAGAGTCCAATCAGGCCGAGCAGAGGTTCCCTCCAGTCCTAGGCAATTCCTGACCCTTCCATGAGGTTTGCTTTGAGTGTGAGAGCTCCTCAGATGCTTGGGGAGAGCGACCCACCCAATCCCATGTGGGGACATGACCTCGGGCATCCCAAGACAGCTAGAGGCATATGTGTTTGAGCGTGCGTGTGTGTGTGTGCACAGACACACACACACACACACACACACACACACACACACATACCCCACTCTGCCCAGCTAGGGGTCAGAGGGGGAGACACCCTGAGAAAATGGTGGGTAACAAGGGGGAAAGAAGAAAGAGGTTGGAGAGAGCTGGGCCATGGGGTCGGGGGCATCAGGACTCCTGGCAAGGGCCGAGATCCAAAGCATGGGGAGGGGAGACAGGACAGGCTGATGGTCAAGGGATCCCCAAGGGGCCCGGGGGCTTTGCCAGGGCACTGGGTGGGGACAGGGTCTGGGGCCTGGTGTCCATCACCACCCTGGACTACTGGAAGTAGGAAGAGGTACCCCCCAGTGTGGACAGGGCTACAGCACCAAAGGCCTCCCCTTACTCTTCTATCAGCGGGGCCATAGAGACAGGGTGTCCCTAGTCTCCCACAGGCTTACAGAAGAGCCTGTGGGCCTTGAATCTCTCTCCCTGACCCACTGTGCTCCCAGTCTTGGGAAAATGCTTTGGACTCCCTCGAGGTCCTTCTGAGCAGAAGACAGCCTGGGGACTCGGGGGGCTGACCTTGTGGGCTTGCAGAATGTGGCAGAGCACTGGACCCCTGGTCTGGGGACCCAGGGCAGGACCGTCCTTGTTGCAGCCTCAGGGTCCCCACTGGGAAGAGGTTCCAGAGTCAGAGCTCTGCTCGGGGTGAGAAGGCTTTACTTAGCAAGGAACCGAGCACCAGCCCAGGAGAGGGAAACAGGGACAAGGCAGACTTCAGAGGTTTCTCCCCTCAGCCCTGGAGCCCACAGATCCTGCTCCTGGGAGACACCCACGAACAGAGACAGACGCAGGCACAGAGACAAACACAGAGACAGACACTGAACCCAGGAGAGAGGGAACCAGGAGAAGTCCCAGACTTTCCTCCATCGGCTGGGAAATGGCAGCCACACATTGTGTCCCCTTCTCAGTCCCACGGGCCATCCACCCTGGGAGGACGGATACGGGAATGCCCGGGGTGCCCTGTGGGGGCTGTCCAGCACATGGGCGCCGACAAGGCCCTTGGACCTCAACCTAATGGGAGCCCCGGGAAGCCTGTGTCACCAAGGTCAGAAGCCATGCACTGCAACCTTGCCACGGGGGATGGGACACAGGCAGGAGGACGGTGGCTTTGCCTGGATCCCTGAGCAGATCCAGGCCCCTCGGGGCTATGTTCCATGCCCCCGGCCAGCCCCTGGCTCACCCGTGCCTGGCCAAGTGTGTGCACCAGCCTCCTTGGAGAGCGGGGATGGAACGTATGCAGGACAAGCCAGGACACCCCCAGTGTGCAGACAGGGAGCCTGGGGAGGCCCTGAGAGACACAGGGTGTGTGCGGGCTCACAGTCCTGGGCAGGAGCAGGAGCCCGGTCTGAACCCAGCTCTGGGCCCTCCCAGCGGGGACAACAGCTGCACCCAGGCCTCCCAGGGGCTGTGGGGAGGCTGTGTGGGGGTCACTGGATGGACAGGGCACGGGGTGGAGGGTGAGCCTTGAGCAGCTGGGGGAGGGGCGCCCTCAGGGAGCTCTGGTGGGAGCAGGAAGTCCGGTAAGGAGCCCCCAGGCCGTGGTGACCTCACTTCCCTGACGACACAGCCCAACGGACTTGGAACCCACGTATCCAGGCACCCACATTCCAGAGAAAACCCCCCGGCCCAGCTCATTTCTGGGCAGATCCTGAAGGAAGCGACATGTTCTGCTGCTGCCTACCGAAGCCCAGAGGATGCAGGCAGAGGAGAGCTCGCCCGCCAAACACGTCCCCTCACTGGGCAGGTCGTGTCAGGCTTCCCCGACGACTCTGGCCCTTTGGCAAAAAGAATCAAAAGGTGACACTGGGAGGCTCAGAGTCAGACAGACCCACACCTTCTGACCGACCCGTGGAGGCCTAGGTCTCCTCCCCGTGTGTCTGTATGTGTGTGTGTGTGTGTGTGTGTGTGTGTGTGTGTGTGTGTGTTTAAAGAGAGCTCATCCGGGATGGAGACGCCCTGAGCGGGAGCAGGCTGATGACGGGTCAGATGTCTGGTGGGCAGGTCATGTTCACACCCCAGGTTAAGGCTGGCTAGGAGGGATGGAGTGTGGGGGCTGCACCGTCTGCCCAGGGTTGATCCTGAGACCCTGCAGGGACAGGTCACTGACCCAGGTGCAGGGCTGTGCATGCACAGGTCTGCGTGGAATCTGGGAGAAGCAGGGGCACTGGGCAGGAGCACGGTGGGTACAGCCGGGCAGGGCTCTGACGCCTCTTGCACACTCCCCGTCTCTGCCTTGGCAGGCCACAGATGAACTCGGAAGGAGGCGGGAAGACAGGCACTCCTCCCCGACCCCGGAGTCCCCGGTCCTGGGAAGGCCCCAGCTACATCCCAGACCACTGCCCGCGGTAATCCACTGGATTGTGGTCCTGGACACAGAGCCCACGGAGGCCAAGTCCAAGGGTGAGAAGGCTGGGTGGGGTGCCTGTGGCTGTGTGGGGAGGGTCGGTGCTGGGCCCCACAAGGAAAAGCCCCCACAAGCTGGTGTAGGGCCAGGAGCCTCGACTTGGCTCAGAGCACCCAGGGGGAGGACTGCAGTCGGGGAGACGTCCCCGGGAGGGTTCCTTCGTGGCTGCGGCTTCTGCGGGAGGCCCTGGGCTGGGCTCTGTCTCTGCAAAGCCATAGGGAGAGGCGGGCCCGCGGGTGACCTTCTCTCCTCTCCCAGCTTCTCTAGCAGAGGAGCTAGACCCACTCCCAACTTCAGCCACTCCGGAGGGGCACATGGTGTCTGGAGTCACTTCGGCCGGAGACCGGGAGCCCACAGGTGCCCGGGCGCCTGCCCACAGAGATGCTGATGCTGTCCAGGGAGAGCTGGCTCCTGCTCCTGCCCCCACCCCTGCTCCTGCTGCTCCCCCTGCCCCTGCCCCTGCCAGAGCGACTCCCACTTCCCCTTCCCCTGCCTGTGCTCCTGTTCTGGCCCTTGACCCAGATCCTCCCTTGGTCCCACCCCTTCCCCGACCCCTCCCTGGGCCCCTGTTCCTGCCCCAGACCCAGCTCCAGCCCTTGACCTCGCCCAGGCCATCACCCCTGTCCTTGCCCCAGCTCCTGCCCCTGCCCCTTCCCCAGCCCCTATCCCTTGTCCTTTCCCTGCCAGGGCCACTGCCCCGGCACCTGCCCCTGCACCCTGCCCCAGACCCAGGTCCTAACCCTGTTCCTGCCCTTTCCCTTGCCCCTTCCCGTGCCCCTGCCAGGACGGCCTCCCTTTCCCCTGCCTGTGCCCCTGTTCCTGCCCCAGACCCAGCTCCTGCCCTTGACCCTGCACCGGCCGTCTCCCCTGCACTGGCCCCAGCTCCTGCCCGTTTCCCTTCCCCTGTTCCTATTCCTTCTCCTTTCCCTGACAAGGCCACTGCCCCTGCACCTGCCCCTACACCTGCCCCAGACCCAAGTCCTAACCCTGTTCTTGCCCCTGCCCCTGCCCCTGCCCCTGCCCCTGACCCTGACCCTGACCCTGACCCTGCCCCTGCCAGGAAGGCCTCCACTCTCCCTGCCGGTGCCCCTGTTCCTGCCCCAGACGCAGCTCCTGCCCTTGACCCTGAACCAGTCATCACCAAGGCACTTGCCCCAGTTCTTGCCCCTTACCCTGCCCCTGCCCCTGCGTCTGCCCCTGCCCCGGCCCCTGTCCTTTCTCCCTTCCCTGCCAGGGCCACTGCCCCTGCACCTGCCCCAGACCCAGGTCCTACCCCTGGTCTTGCCGCTGGCCCTGACCCTGACCCGGCCCTTGCCCCAGCACCTGCCAGAAAGGCCTCCACTTTCCCTGCCTGCACCCCTGTTCCTGCCCCAGACCCAGCCCCTGCCCCTGCGTCTTCGCCTTCAACACGACTCCACCCTTCCCCTGGCTCTGCCGGGACCACTGCCCCTTCCCCTGGCCCTGCCTAGGCCCCTGTTCCCGCCCCAGACCCAGTCCCTCTCATTTGCTCCTGCTCCTTTCCCTGACCTTGTCTGTGCTCCTGTTCCTGCCTCTGACCCAGCTCCTGCTCTGGATCCTGCACCGGCCACTACTGCTGACCCTGTCCCCGCCCCTAGCCCAACCCCTGCCCCAACACCTTCTCCTGCGGGACTCCCAGACCCGCATCCAGAGCCCACAACTCTGCGGGGAGATCTCCCCAGAGAAATGCCGTCAGTTCCATCCCCTGACCCCGACATCCCCCCAGAATCTCTCATCCCCTCCCCTTGTGTCCTTCCTCTCCTGTATGGAGTCAGCGTTCTCGTCGCCGTCCATCTCCTCTATGCCGTGTATTATTTATTTTAAATAAAAGTTCTTGTTTTCCCTGGAACACGTCAAGAGCATGAAGTGCATTCCCAACGCTGTGCCACCACGCCCCAGAACATCATTGCAGGCTATCTCCTTCCCCAAATGAGACCCTGAGCCCAAGCCCTCCTGCCCATTGTTCCCCCCAGCCTGGCCCCTCGCAAGCCCCAAGCTGTTCCTGCACGTGTTCTGGAGGTTTCTGGAAGAGGAATCCCTCAATAGGTGCCTATGTGTCTGCACCTATTTTCAAAGGGCCCTTGTTTGGGGTTTGGTTTGGTTTGGTTAGGTTTGGTTTTTGTTTCTTCTCTCTGTTTGACATAGAATTTCCCCTCTTGGTTGTTGAGACGCCCAATGGATTACAGAGGAGATGTCATCCTAGGGACCCCTTTAGGAATTCTGGGCACAATCTCGGGGCCAAGGCCCCTGTTCCTGCTGGGACACCACAGTCGGTCCCCAGACAGGACACGGCTGTTTCCTCCTGTGGCCCACACAGAAACCAGGGAAATGCAGAAAGCTGGAAGACACACCGCGGAGGGCAAAAGCATCGCTCACAACCCAGGCCAGAGAAAGGTCTCCCATGGGTCTGCTCCAATCCATGCTCCAAGTCACTGGGTCCCACAGGGACAGAGACAGGGACAGAGACTAGACACGTGCAAGGTCAAGGGGGAGTAGAGGCACACAGGGAGTATGTGTCAGGAGATGCAGGAGCTCCCGGGGAAGGACTCAGGCAAAGGAAACCCTGGGGAGGCAGTGCTGGTCATCCTCAGACTGGCAGGTGTCTGGTCTGGGGACCAGCAGCCCTGGGGAGAACGTGAGGAAGCAGAGGTCCGATGCAGGGCCCCCGGAGAGAAGGCGGACAGGCACCCCTGTCTGAGACAACCGTGTGCGGCACCCAACCCAGGCCAAGGTGCACCTGTCACCTAGCAGGGCTCAGCCTGGGACTCACCCCCAGAAACTGTGGCTCAGTTGGCTACGGATGTGTCTTCAGTAGTATTGGGCACAGCAGTGGTGGAGACAGCAGGGAGTGGAACAATGTTCTTGCCCAAGGAGTTGGAGGGGATCCTCATCCCCGTCCTCATGACACAATGTCCTGGGGCTCCTTTCTCAGTGTTGTCTGGGGCACAGGATCGCGGCAGGCCCTCCTGAACCCCACTCCGGCCACCCTACTCCTGGGGACATTCATAATAGTTTAAGGAGGACGTAGAGAGGATCCAGGATGACAGAGGGCCAAGGACAAGGAAGGTCATCACTGGGAGGACAGATGGACCAGCCCCGACCCACCATGAAGGGCCTAATCCTAACGCGAACCAGAACCCTAATACAAAGCCAAATCTGAACCGGAACCCGAACCCTAAACCATAACCCTAACACCAAACCTCAACGCGAACCCAAACCCTAACCTCAAATCCTAAACCTGAACCGAAACCCGAACCCGAGCCCTAACCCTAACCCTAACACTAACCCGAACCCGAACCCTGCCTGTGAGCCTGACCCTAACGCTAACCATAACCTGATGCTGACCCTGACCCTAAGCCAGACACAAACGCTGACCCTAACACAGACCCTGACCCGATCCCTGACCCTGACCCTAAACCTAACCCTGACCCTGACGGTGAGCCTAACCCTAACCCTGACCGTAACACCGACGACGATGACCCTAAACCTAACCCTGATTCTAAGCAAACCCTAACCCCTACCCTAACCCTAATCCCTGAACCTAACCCTGTCACACCCTACCCTAACCCCAACCTTACCACTAACACTAACCCTAACACCAAACCCTAACCCTCACCCTGAACCTAACCCTAAGCCTAACCCTAACCCTGACCCTAACCCTAACCCCACCCTAACCCTAACCCTAACCCCTAACCCTAACCCTAACCCTAACCCTGACCCTGACCCTACAGAGGAACCTAAACTGAATCCTGACCCTGGCCTTCAGCCTAACCCTGGCCGTGACCTGAACCCTGACCAAGACCATGACCCAGTCCCTCATCCTAACCCTGACCAAACCCTAACACTGACAATGACCCTAAAGTGGAACCTAGATTGAATCCTGACCCTGGCCCTAAGCCGAACCCTGGCCGTGACATGACCCCGACCCTGACCCTGACATAGTCCCTAACTTAACCTGATAATAGGCCTAACCCTAACCCCAACCCTAACCCTAACGCTAACCAGAATAAACCTAAACTAGCCCCGACCCTAATATTAACACTAACCCTAAACCCAAACGCTAAGCCTGACCCTAAACCTAACTGTAACCCTGACCCTGACCCTAAACTGGAACCTAAACTGAATCGTGACACTGGCCCTCAGCCGAACCATGGCTGTGACCTGAACCAAGACCCCACCCTGACCTAGTCCCTAACATAACCCAGATTCTAGGCCTAACCCTAACCCCAACCCTAACCCTAATCCTAACCCTAACCCTAACCCTAACACTAACCCTGATTCTAGGCCTAACTTTAACCCCAACCCTAAACCTAACCCTAACCCAAAACCCTAACCCTGACCCGACCTGACCCTGAACCTAACCCTAAACCTGACCCTACCCTAAACTGGCACCTAAACTGAACTGTGTCTTTGACCCTAACCTTAACCCTGGCCCTGACCTGAACCCTGACCCTGACCTTGACCCAGTCCCTAAAACTAACCCTGACCCTAAACCTTACCCTGGCCCTGGCCCTGACCCTGACCCTGACCGTAACCCTAAAGCTTACCCTGACCCTAAACCTTACCCTGGCCCTGGCACTGACCCTGACCCTGACCGTAACCCTAAAACTTACCCTAACCCTGACCCTGAGCCTGACCCTGAGCCTGACCCTAAACAAAACACGAACCCCTAACTCAAACCCTAACCTTCCCTGTCCTCCTTCCCACCCACCGACTCAAGCCAGGGCTCTATCCAAGGAGAGGCTGGACCTCTGTCCCAGGGAACAACCAGGAAGACCCAGCAGAGGGAGAGAGAAGTGGAAGGGGCCCACTGAGCTCCCTGCCCTGATTTGGCCTCCACTGACGTCTCCAAGTCCTCTGGCTCAAGCCCGCATTGAGCAGGACCCTGGGACGGATTCTGAATTCCAGGCCAGCTGGGTGGGGGGTACTCGATGACCTTTGCATGTCCAGATGTCCAACCCGCCTGGCCTTGCACCCTGAGCCTTGCTTCCCAGGATAGGCACGGTTCCGGTGCTCAGCAGACTTTGGGGCCACAGAGGACTTGGCAGTGGTGAGAGAACATGGGGGACCAGTCGGGGACAGCGCCATGGTGGGTCCGCATCCACCACAAGGCTGGGTCAGGGGACAGGTGCTGTGTGCAGGTCTCCTGGGCACACCTGGCCCTCTCGGAATGGAGGTCTGTGTGCCTGGTGCACCTTTCCTCCACCTCCACCTACCCCTAGAGGAACGGCCAGGTTCAAGCATTTCCATGTCCAACCCTCAGGGACAGTTGGGAACCTGGGCTCAAGAGAGGCAGCAACTAGCCCAGGACAAAAATCGGGTACAGAGTCCAATCAGGCCGAGCAGAGGTTCCCTCCAGTCCTAGGCAATTCCTGACCCTTCCATGAGGTTTGCTTTGAGTGTGAGAGCTCCTCAGATGCTTGGGGAGAGCGACCCACCCAATCCCATGTGGGGACATGACCTCGGGCATCCCAAGACAGCTAGAGGCATATGTGTTTGAGCGTGCGTGTGTGTGTGTGCACAGACACACACACACACACACACACACACACACACATACCCCACTCTGCCCAGCTAGGGGTCAGAGGGGGAGACACCCTGAGAAAATGGTGGGTAACAAGGGGGAAAGAAGAAAGAGGTTGGAGAGAGCTGGGCCATGGGGTCGGGGGCATCAGGACTCCTGGCAAGGGCCGAGATCCAAAGCATGGGGAGGGGAGACAGGACAGGCTGATGGTCAAGGGATCCCCAAGGGGCCCGGGGGCTTTGCCAGGGCACTGGGTGGGGACAGGGTCTGGGGCCTGGTGTCCATCACCACCCTGGACTACTGGAAGTAGGAAGAGGTACCCCCCAGTGTGGACAGGGCTACAGCACCAAAGGCCTCCCCTTACTCTTCTATCAGCGGGGCCATAGAGACAGGGTGTCCCTAGTCTCCCACAGGCTTACAGAAGAGCCTGTGGGCCTTGAATCTCTCTCCCTGACCCACTGTGCTCCCAGTCTTGGGAAAATGCTTTGGACTCCCTCGAGGTCCTTCTGAGCAGAAGACAGCCTGGGGACTCGGGGGGCTGACCTTGTGGGCTTGCAGAATGTGGCAGAGCACTGGACCCCTGGTCTGGGGACCCAGGGCAGGACCGTCCTTGTTGCAGCCTCAGGGTCCCCACTGGGAAGAGGTTCCAGAGTCAGAGCTCTGCTCGGGGTGAGAAGGCTTTACTTAGCAAGGAACCGAGCACCAGCCCAGGAGAGGGAAACAGGGACAAGGCAGACTTCAGAGGTTTCTCCCCTCAGCCCTGGAGCCCACAGATCCTGCTCCTGGGAGACACCCACGAACAGAGACAGACGCAGGCACAGAGACAAACACAGAGACAGACACTGAACCCAGGAGAGAGGGAACCAGGAGAAGTCCCAGACTTTCCTCCATCGGCTGGGAAATGGCAGCCACACATTGTGTCCCCTTCTCAGTCCCACGGGCCATCCACCCTGGGAGGACGGATACGGGAATGCCCGGGGTGCCCTGTGGGGGCTGTCCAGCACATGGGCGCCGACAAGGCCCTTGGACCTCAACCTAATGGGAGCCCCGGGAAGCCTGTGTCACCAAGGTCAGAAGCCATGCACTGCAACCTTGCCACGGGGGATGGGACACAGGCAGGAGGACGGTGGCTTTGCCTGGATCCCTGAGCAGATCCAGGCCCCTCGGGGCTATGTTCCATGCCCCCGGCCAGCCCCTGGCTCACCCGTGCCTGGCCAAGTGTGTGCACCAGCCTCCTTGGAGAGCGGGGATGGAACGGTATGCAGGACAAGCCAGGACACCCCCAGTGTGCAGACAGGGAGCCTGGGGAGGCCCTGAGAGACACAGGGTGTGTGCGGGCTCACAGTCCTGGGCAGGAGCAGGAGCCCGGTCTGAACCCAGCTCTGGGCCCTCCCAGCGGGGACAACAGCTGCACCCAGGCCTCCCAGGGGCTGTGGGGAGGCTGTGTGGGGGTCACTGGATGGACAGGGCACGGGGTGGAGGGTGAGCCTTGGAGCAGCTGGGGGAGGGGCGCCCTCAGGGAGCTCTGGTGGGAGCAGGAAGTCCGGTAAGGAGCCCCCAGGCCGTGGTGACCTCACTTCCCTGACGACACAGCCCAACGGACTTGGAACCCACGTATCCAGGCACCCACATTCCAGGAGAAAACCCCCCGGCCCAGCTCATTTCTGGGCAGATCCTGAAGGAAGCGACATGTTCTGCTGCTGCCTACCGCCCAGAGGATGCAGGCAGAGGAGAGCTCGCCCGCCAAACACGTCCCCTCACTGGGCAGGTCGTGTCAGGCTTCCCCGACGACTCTGGCCCTTTGGCAAAAAGAATCAAAAGGTGACACTGGGAGGCTCAGAGTCAGACAGACCCACACCTTCTGACCGACCCGTGGAGGCCTAGGTCTCCTCCCCGTGTGTCTGTATGTGTGTGTGTGTGTGTGTGTGTGTGTGTGTGTGTGTGTGTGTTTAAAGAGAGCTCATCCGGGATGGAGACGCCCTGAGCGGGAGCAGGCTGATGACGGGTCAGATGTCTGGTGGGCAGGTCATGTTCACACCCCAGGTTAAGGCTGGCTAGGAGGGATGGAGTGTGGGGGCTGCACCGTCTGCCCAGGGTTGATCCTGAGACCCTGCAGGGACAGGTCACTGACCCAGGTGCAGGGCTGTGCATGCACAGGTCTGCGTGGAATCTGGGAGAAGCAGGGGCACTGGGCAGGAGCACGGTGGGTACAGCCGGGCAGGGCTCTGACGCCTCTTGCACACTCCCCGTCTCTGCCTTGGCAGGCCACAGATGAACTCGGAAGGAGGCGGGAAGACAGGCACTCCTCCCCGACCCCGGAGTCCCCGGTCCTGGGAAGGCCCCAGCTACATCCCAGACCACTGCCCGCGGTAATCCACTGGATTGTGGTCCTGGACACAGAGCCCACGGAGGCCAAGTCCAAGGGTGAGAAGGCTGGGTGGGGTGCCTGTGGCTGTGTGGGGAGGGTCGGTGCTGGGCCCCACAAGGAAAAGCCCCCACAAGCTGGTGTAGGGCCAGGAGCCTCGACTTGGCTCAGAGCACCCAGGGGGAGGACTGCAGTCGGGGAGACGTCCCCGGGAGGGTTCCTTCGTGGCTGCGGCTTCTGCGGGAGGCCCTGGGCTGGGCTCTGTCTCTGCAAAGCCATAGGGAGAGGCGGGCCCGCGGGTGACCTTCTCTCCTCTCCCAGCTTCTCTAGCAGAGGAGCTAGACCCACTCCCAACTTCAGCCACTCCGGAGGGGCACATGGTGTCTGGAGTCACTTCGGCCGGAGACCGGGAGCCCACAGGTGCCCGGGCGCCTGCCCACAGAGATGCTGATGCTGTCCAGGGAGAGCTGGCTCCTGCTCCTGCCCCCACCCCTGCTCCTGCTGCTCCCCCTGCCCCTGCCCCTGCCAGAGCGACTCCCACTTCCCCTTCCCCTGCCTGTGCTCCTGTTCTGGCCCTTGACCCAGATCCTCCCTTGGTCCCACCCCTTCCCCGACCCCTCCCTGGGCCCCTGTTCCTGCCCCAGACCCAGCTCCAGCCCTTGACCTCGCCCAGGCCATCACCCCTGTCCTTGCCCCAGCTCCTGCCCCTGCCCCTTCCCCAGCCCCTATCCCTTGTCCTTTCCCTGCCAGGGCCACTGCCCCGGCACCTGCCCCTGCACCTGCCCCAGACCCAGGTCCTAACCCTGTTCCTGCCCTTTCCCTTGCCCCTTCCCGTGCCCCTGCCAGGACGGCCTCCCTTTCCCCTGCCTGTGCCCCTGTTCCTGCCCCAGACCCAGCTCCTGCCCTTGACCCTGCACCGGCCGTCTCCCCTGCACTGGCCCCAGCTCCTGCCCGTTTCCCTTCCCCTGTTCCTATTCCTTCTCCTTTCCCTGACAAGGCCACTGCCCCTGCACCTGCCCCTACACCTGCCCCAGACCCAAGTCCTAACCCTGTTCTTGCCCCTGCCCCTGCCCCTGCCCCTGCCCCTGACCCTGACCCTGACCCTGCCCCTGCCCCTGCCAGGAAGGCCTCCACTCTCCCTGCCGGTGCCCCTGTTCCTGCCCCAGACGCAGCTCCTGCCCTTGACCCTGAACCAGTCATCACCAAGGCACTTGCCCCAGTTCTTGCCCCTTACCCTGCCCCTGCCCCTGCGTCTGCCCCTGCCCCGGCCCCTGTCCTTTCTCCCTTCCCTGCCAGGGCCACTGCCCCTGCACCTGCCCCAGACCCAGGTCCTACCCCTGGTCTTGCCGCTGGCCCTGACCCTGACCCGGCCCTTGCCCCAGCACCTGCCAGAAAGGCCTCCACTTTCCCTGCCTGCACCCCTGTTCCTGCCCCAGACCCAGCCCCTGCCCCTGCGTCTTCGCCTTCAACTGCCGCCATCCCTTCCCCTGGCTCTGCCGGGACCACTGCCCCTTCCCCTGGCCCTGCCTAGGCCCCTGTTCCCGCCCCAGACCCAGTCCCTCTCATTTGCTCCTGCTCCTTTCCCTGACCTTGTCTGTGCTCCTGTTCCTGCCTCTGACCCAGCTCCTGCTCTGGATCCTGCACCGGCCACTACTGCTGACCCTGTGCCCGCCCCTAGCCCAACCCCTGCCCCAACACCTTCTCCTGCGGGACTCCCAGACCCGCATCCAGAGCCCACAACTCTGCGGGGAGATCTCCCCAGAGAAATGCCGTCAGTTCCATCCCCTGACCCCGACATCCCCCCAGAATCTCTCATCCCCTCCCCTTGTGTCCTTCCTCTCCTGTATGGAGTCAGCGTTCTCGTCGCCGTCCATCTCCTCTATGCCGTGTATTATTTATTTTAAATAAAAGTTCTTGTTTTCCCTGGAACACGTCAAGAGCATGAAGTGCATTCCCAACGCTGTGCCACCACGCCCCAGAACATCATTGCAGGCTATCTCCTTCCCCAAATGAGACCCTGAGCCCAAGCCCAACTGCCCATTGTTCCCCCCAGCCTGGCCCCTCGCAAGCCCCAAGCTGTTCCTGCACGTGTTCTGGAGGTTTCTGGAAGAGGAATCCCTCAATAGGTGCCTATGTGTCTGCACCTATTTTCAAAGGGCCCTTGTTTGGGGTTTGGTTTGGTTTGGTTAGGTTTGGTTTTTGTTTCTTCTCTCTGTTTGACATAGAATTTCCCCTCTTGGTTGTTGAGACGCCCAATGGATTACAGAGGAGATGTCATCCTAGGGACCCCTTTAGGAATTCTGGGCACAATCTCGGGGCCAAGGCCCCTGTTCCTGCTGGGACACCACAGTCGGTCCCCAGACAGGACACGGCTGTTTCCTCCTGTGGCCCACACAGAAACCAGGGAAATGCAGAAAGCTGGAAGACACACCGCGGAGGGCAAAAGCATCGCTCACAACCCAGGCCAGAGAAAGGTCTCCCATGGGTCTGCTCCAATCCATGCTCCAAGTCACTGGGTCCCACAGGGACAGAGACAGGGACAGAGACTAGACACGTGCAAGGTCAAGGGGGAGTAGAGGCACACAGGGAGTATGTGTCAGGAGATGCAGGAGCTCCCGGGGAAGGACTCAGGCAAAGGAAACCCTGGGGAGGCAGTGCTGGTCATCCTCAGACTGGCAGGTGTCTGGTCTGGGGACCAGCAGCCCTGGGGAGAACGTGAGGAAGCAGAGGTCCGATGCAGGGCCCCCGGAGAGAAGGCGGACAGGCACCCCTGTCTGAGACAACCGTGTGCGGCACCCAACCCAGGCCAAGGTGCACCTGTCACCTAGCAGGGCTCAGCCTGGGACTCACCCCCAGAAACTGTGGCTCAGTTGGCTACGGATGTGTCTTCAGTAGTATTGGGCACAGCAGTGGTGGAGACAGCAGGGAGTGGAACAATGTTCTTGCCCAAGGAGTTGGAGGGGATCCTCATCCCCGTCCTCATGACACAATGTCCTGGGGCTCCTTTCTCAGTGTTGTCTGGGGCACAGGATCGCGGCAGGCCCTCCTGAACCCCACTCCGGCCACCCTACTCCTGGGGACATTCATAATAGTTTAAGGAGGACGTAGAGAGGATCCAGGATGACAGAGGGCCAAGGACAAGGAAGGTCATCACTGGGAGGACAGATGGACCAGCCCCGACCCACCATGAAGGGCCTAATCCTAACGCGAACCAGAACCCTAATACAAAGCCAAATCTGAACCGGAACCCGAACCCTAAACCATAACCCTAACACCGAACCTCAACGCGAACCCAAACCCTAACCTCAAATCCTAAACCTGAACCGAAACCCGAACCCGAGCCCTAACCCTAACCCTAACACTAACCCGAACCCGAACCCTGCCTGTGAGCCTGACCCTAACGCTAACCATAACCTGATGCTGACCCTGACCCTAAGCCAGACACAAACGCTGACCCTAACACAGACCCTGACCCGATCCCTGACCCTGACCCTAAACCTAACCCTGACCCTGACGGTGAGCCTAACCCTAACCCTGACCGTAACACCGACGACGATGACCCTAAACCTAACCCTGATTCTAAGCAAACCCTAACCCCTACCCTAACCCTAATCCCTGAACCTAAACCTGTCACACCCTACCCTAACCCCAACCTTACCACTAACACTAACCCTAACACCAAACCCTAACCCTCACCCTGAACCTAACCCTAAGCCTAACCCTAACCCTGACCCTAACCCTAACCCCACCCTAACCCTAACCCTAACCCCTAACCCTAACCCTAACCCTAACCCTGACCCTGACCCTACAGAGGAACCTAAACTGAATCCTGACCCTGGCCTTCAGCCTAACCCTGGCCGTGACCTGAACCCTGACCAAGACCATGACCCAGTCCCTCATCCTAACCCTGACCAAACCCTAACACTGACAATGACCCTAAAGTGGAACCTAGATTGAATCCTGACCCTGGCCCTAAGCCGAACCCTGGCCGTGACATGACCCCGACCCTGACCCTGACATAGTCCCTAACTTAACCTGATAATAGGCCTAACCCTAACCCCAACCCTAACCCTAACGCTAACCAGAATAAACCTAAACTAGCCCCGACCCTAATATTAACACTAACCCTAAACCCAAACGCTAAGCCTGACCCTAAACCTAACTGTAACCCTGACCCTGACCCTAAACTGGAACCTAAACTGAATCGTGACCCTGGCCCTCAGCCGAACCATGGCTGTGACCTGAACCAAGACCCCACCCTGACCTAGTCCCTAACATAACCCAGATTCTAGGCCTAACCCTAACCCCAACCCTAACCCTAATCCTAACCCTAACCCTAACCCTAACACTCACCCTGATTCTAGGCCTAACTTTAACCCCAACCCTAAACCTAACCCTAACCCAAAACCCTAACCCTGACCCGACCTGACCCTGAACCTAACCCTAAACCTGACCCTACCCTAAACTGGCACCTAAACTGAACTGTGTCTTTGACCCTAACCTTAACCCTGGCCCTGACCTGAACCCTGACCCTGACCTTGACCCAGTCCCTAAAACTAACCCTGACCCTAAACCTTACCCTGGCCCTGGCCCTGACCCTGACCCTGACCGTAACCCTAAAGCTTACCCTGACCCTAAACCTTACCCTGGCCCTGGCACTGACCCTGACCCTGACCATAACCCTAAAACTTACCCTAACCCTGACCCTGAGCCTGACCCTGAGCCTGACCCTAAACAAAACACGAACCCCTAACTCAAACCCTAACCTTCCCTGTCCTCCTTCCCACCCACCGACTCAAGCCAGGGCTCTATCCAAGGAGAGGCTGGACCTCTGTCCCAGGGAACAACCAGGAAGACCCAGCAGAGGGAGAGAGAAGTGGAAGGGGCCCACTGAGCTCCCTGCCCTGATTTGGCCTCCACTGACGTCTCCAAGTCCTCTGGCTCAAGCCCGCATTGAGCAGGACCCTGGGACGGATTCTGAATTCCAGGCCAGCTGGGTGGGGGGTACTCGATGACCTTTGCATGTCCAGATGTCCAACCCGCCTGGCCTTGCACCCTGAGCCTTGCTTCCCAGGATAGGCACGGTTCCGGTGCTCAGCAGACTTTGGGGCCACAGAGGACTTGGCAGTGGTGAGAGAACATGGGGGACCAGTCGGGGACAGCGCCATGGTGGGTCCGCATCCACCACAAGGCTGGGTCAGGGGACAGGTGCTGTGTGCAGGTCTCCTGGGCACACCTGGCCCTCTCGGAATGGAGGTCTGTGTGCCTGGTGCACCTTTCCTCCACCTCCACCTACCCCTAGAGGAACGGCCAGGTTCAAGCATTTCCATGTCCAACCCTCAGGGACAGTTGGGAACCTGGGCTCAAGAGAGGCAGCAACTAGCCCAGGACAAAAATCGGGTACAGAGTCCAATCAGGCCGAGCAGAGGTTCCCTCCAGTCCTAGGCAATTCCTGACCCTTCCATGAGGTTTGCTTTGAGTGTGAGAGCTCCTCAGATGCTTGGGGAGAGCGACCCACCCAATCCCATGTGGGGACATGACCTCGGGCATCCCAAGACAGCTAGAGGCATATGTGTTTGAGCGTGCGTGTGTGTGTGTGCACAGACACACACACACACACACACACACACACACATACCCCACTCTGCCCAGCTAGGGGTCAGAGGGGGAGACACCCTGAGAAAATGGTGGGTAACAAGGGGGAAAGAAGAAAGAGGTTGGAGAGAGCTGGGCCATGGGGTCGGGGGCATCAGGACTCCTGGCAAGGGCCGAGATCCAAAGCATGGGGAGGGGAGACAGGACAGGCTGATGGTCAAGGGATCCCCAAGGGGCCCGGGGGCTTTGCCAGGGCACTGGGTGGGGACAGGGTCTGGGGCCTGGTGTCCATCACCACCCTGGACTACTGGAAGTAGGAAGAGGTACCCCCCAGTGTGGACAGGGCTACAGCACCAAAGGCCTCCCCTTACTCTTCTATCAGCGGGGCCATAGAGACAGGGTGTCCCTAGTCTCCCACAGGCTTACAGAAGAGCCTGTGGGCCTTGAATCTCTCTCCCTGACCCACTGTGCTCCCAGTCTTGGGAAAATGCTTTGGACTCCCTCGAGGTCCTTCTGAGCAGAAGACAGCCTGGGGACTCGGGGGGCTGACCTTGTGGGCTTGCAGAATGTGGCAGAGCACTGGACCCCTGGTCTGGGGACCCAGGGCAGGACCGTCCTTGTTGCAGCCTCAGGGTCCCCACTGGGAAGAGGTTCCAGAGTCAGAGCTCTGCTCGGGGTGAGAAGGCTTTACTTAGCAAGGAACCGAGCACCAGCCCAGGAGAGGGAAACAGGGACAAGGCAGACTTCAGAGGTTTCTCCCCTCAGCCCTGGAGCCCACAGATCCTGCTCCTGGGAGACACCCATGAACAGAGACAGACGCAGGCACAGAGACAAACACAGAGACAGACACTGAACCCAGGAGAGAGGGAACCAGGAGAAGTCCCAGACTTTCCTCCATCGGCTGGGAAATGGCAGCCACACATTGTGTCCCCTTCTCAGTCCCACGGGCCATCCACCCTGGGAGGACGGATACGGGAATGCCCGGGGTGCCCTGTGGGGGCTGTCCAGCACATGGGCGCCGACAAGGCCCTTGGACCTCAACCTAATGGGAGCCCCGGGAAGCCTGTGTCACCAAGGTCAGAAGCCATGCACTGCAACCTTGCCACGGGGGATGGGACACAGGCAGGAGGACGGTGGCTTTGCCTGGATCCCTGAGCAGATCCAGGCCCCTCGGGGCTATGTTCCATGCCCCCGGCCAGCCCCTGGCTCACCCGTGCCTGGCCAAGTGTGTGCACCAGCCTCCTTGGAGAGCGGGGATGGAACGTATGCAGGACAAGCCAGGACACCCCCAGTGTGCAGACAGGGAGCCTGGGGAGGCCCTGAGAGACACAGGGTGTGTGCGGGCTCACAGTCCTGGGCAGGAGCAGGAGCCCGGTCTGAACCCAGCTCTGGGCCCTCCCAGCGGGGACAACAGCTGCACCCAGGCCTCCCAGGGGCTGTGGGGAGGCTGTGTGGGGGTCACTGGATGGACAGGGCACGGGGTGGAGGGTGAGCCTTGAGCAGCTGGGGGAGGGGCGCCCTCAGGGAGCTCTGGTGGGAGCAGGAAGTCCGGGAAGGAGCCCCCAGGCAGTGGTGACCTCACTTCCCTGACGACAGAGCCCAACGGACTTGGAACCCACGTATCCAGGCACCCACATTCCAGAGAAAACCCCCCGGCCCAGCTCATTTCTGGGCAGATCCTGAAGGAAGCGACATGTTCTGCTGCTGCCTACCGAAGCCCAGAGGATGCAGGCAGAGGAGAGCTCGCCCGCCAAACACGTCCCCTCACTGGGCAGGTCGTGTCAGGCTTCCCCGACGACTCTGGCCCTTTGGCAAAAAGAATCAAAAGGTGACACTGGGAGGCTCAGAGTCAGACAGACCCACACCTTCTGACCGACCCGTGGAGGCCTAGGTCTCCTCCCCGTGTGTCTGTATGTGTGTGTGTGTGTGTGTGTGTGTGTGTGTGTGTGTGTGTGTGTGTTAAAGAGAGCTCATCCGGGATGGAGACGCCCTGAGCGGGAGCAGGCTGATGACGGGTCAGATGTCTGGTGGGCAGGTCATGTTCACACCCCAGGTTAAGGCTGGCTAGGAGGGATGGAGTGTGGGGGCTGCACCGTCTGCCCAGGGTTGATCCTGAGACCCTGCAGGGACAGGTCACTGACCCAGGTGCAGGGCTGTGCATGCACAGGTCTGCGTGGAATCTGGGAGAAGCAGGGGCACTGGGCAGGAGCACGGTGGGTACAGCCGGGCAGGGCTCTGACGCCTCTTGCACACTCCCCGTCTCTGCCTTGGCAGGCCACAGATGAACTCGGAAGGAGGCGGGAAGACAGGCACTCCTCCCCGACCCCGGAGTCCCCGGTCCTGGGAAGGCCCCAGCTACATCCCAGACCACTGCCCGCGGTAATCCACTGGATTGTGGTCCTGGACACAGAGCCCACGGAGGCCAAGTCCAAGGGTGAGAAGGCTGGGTGGGGTGCCTGTGGCTGTGTGGGGAGGGTCGGTGCTGGGCCCCACAAGGAAAAGCCCCCACAAGCTGGTGTAGGGCCAGGAGCCTCGACTTGGCTCAGAGCACCCAGGGGGAGGACTGCAGTCGGGGAGACGTCCCCGGGAGGGTTCCTTCGTGGCTGCGGCTTCTGCGGGAGGCCCTGGGCTGGGCTCTGTCTCTGCAAAGCCATAGGGAGAGGCGGGCCCGCGGGTGACCTTCTCTCCTCTCCCAGCTTCTCTAGCAGAGGAGCTAGACCCACTCCCAACTTCAGCCACTCCGGAGGGGCACATGGTGTCTGGAGTCACTTCGGCCGGAGACCGGGAGCCCACAGGTGCCCGGGCGCCTGCCCACAGAGATGCTGATGCTGTCCAGGGAGAGCTGGCTCCTGCTCCTGCCCCCACCCCTGCTCCTGCTGCTCCCCCTGCCCCTGCCCCTGCCAGAGCGACTCCCACTTCCCCTTCCCCTGCCTGTGCTCCTGTTCTGGCCCTTGACCCAGATCCTCCCTTGGTCCCACCCCTTCCCCGACCCCTCCCTGGGCCCCTGTTCCTGCCCCAGACCCAGCTCCAGCCCTTGACCTCGCCCAGGCCATCACCCCTGTCCTTGCCCCAGCTCCTGCCCCTGCCCCTTCCCCAGCCCCTATCCCTTGTCCTTTCCCTGCCAGGGCCACTGCCCCGGCACCTGCCCCTGCACCTGCCCCAGACCCAGGTCCTAACCCTGTTCCTGCCCTTTCCCTTGCCCCTTCCCGTGCCCCTGCCAGGACGGCCTCCCTTTCCCCTGCCTGTGCCCCTGTTCCTGCCCCAGACCCAGCTCCTGCCCTTGACCCTGCACCGGCCGTCTCCCCTGCACTGGCCCCAGCTCCTGCCCGTTTCCCTTCCCCTGTTCCTATTCCTTCTCCTTTCCCTGACAAGGCCACTGCCCCTGCACCTGCCCCTACACCTGCCCCAGACCCAAGTCCTAACCCTGTTCTTGCCCCTGCCCCTGCCCCTGCCCCTGCCCCTGACCCTGACCCTGACCCTGCCCCTGCCCCTGCCAGGAAGGCCTCCACTCTCCCTGCCGGTGCCCCTGTTCCTGCCCCAGACGCAGCTCCTGCCCTTGACCCTGAACCAGTCATCACCAAGGCACTTGCCCCAGTTCTTGCCCCTTACCCTGCCCCTGCCCCTGCGTCTGCCCCTGCCCCGGCCCCTGTCCTTTCTCCCTTCCCTGCCAGGGCCACTGCCCCTGCACCTGCCCCAGACCCAGGTCCTACCCCTGGTCTTGCCGCTGGCCCTGACCCTGACCCGGCCCTTGCCCCAGCACCTGCCAGAAAGGCCTCCACTTTCCCTGCCTGCACCCCTGTTCCTGCCCCAGACCCAGCCCCTGCCCCTGCGTCTTCGCCTTCAACTGCCGCCATCCCTTCCCCTGGCTCTGCCGGGACCACTGCCCCTTCCCCTGGCCCTGCCTAGGCCCCTGTTCCCGCCCCAGACCCAGTCCCTCTCATTTGCTCCTGCTCCTTTCCCTGACCTTGTCTGTGCTCCTGTTCCTGCCTCTGACCCAGCTCCTGCTCTGGATCCTGCACCGGCCACTACTGCTGACCCTGTGCCCGCCCCTAGCCCAACCCCTGCCCCAACACCTTCTCCTGCGGGACTCCCAGACCCGCATCCAGAGCCCACAACTCTGCGGGGAGATCTCCCCAGAGAAATGCCGTCAGTTCCATCCCCTGACCCCGACATCCCCCCAGAATCTCTCATCCCCTCCCCTTGTGTCCTTCCTCTCCTGTATGGAGTCAGCGTTCTCGTCGCCGTCCATCTCCTCTATGCCGTGTATTATTTATTTTAAATAAAAGTTCTTGTTTTCCCTGGAACACGTCAAGAGCATGAAGTACATTCCCAACGCTGTGCCACCACGCCCCAGAACATCATTGCAGGCTATCTCCTTCCCCAAATGAGACCCTGAGCCCAAGCCCTCCTGCCCATTGTTCCCCCCAGCCTGGCCCCTCGCAAGCCCCAAGCTGTTCCTGCACGTGTTCTGGAGGTTTCTGGAAGAGGAATCCCTCAATAGGTGCCTATGTGTCTGCACCTATTTTCAAAGGGCCCTTGTTTGGGATTTGGTTTGGTTTGGTTAGGTTTGGTTTTTGTTTCTTCTCTCTGTTTGACATAGAATTTCCCCTCTTGGTTGTTGAGACGCCCAATGGATTACAGAGGAGATGTCATCCTAGGGACCCCTTTAGGAATTCTGGGCACAATCTCGGGGCCAAGGCCCCTGTTCCTGCTGGGACACCACAGTCGGTCCCCAGACAGGACACGGCTGTTTCCTCCTGTGGCCCACACAGAAACCAGGGAAATGCAGAAAGCTGGAAGACACACCGCGGAGGGCAAAAGCATCGCTCACAACCCAGGCCAGAGAAAGGTCTCCCATGGGTCTGCTCCAATCCATGCTCCAAGTCACTGGGTCCCACAGGGACAGAGACAGGGACAGAGACTAGACACGTGCAAGGTCAAGGGGGAGTAGAGGCACACAGGGAGTATGTGTCAGGAGATGCAGGAGCTCCCGGGGAAGGACTCAGGCAAAGGAAACCCTGGGGAGGCAGTGCTGGTCATCCTCAGACTGGCAGGTGTCTGGTCTGGGGACCAGCAGCCCTGGGGAGAACGTGAGGAAGCAGAGGTCCGATGCAGGGCCCCCGGAGAGAAGGCGGACAGGCACCCCTGTCTGAGACAACCGTGTGCGGCACCCAACCCAGGCCAAGGTGCACCTGTCACCTAGCAGGGCTCAGCCTGGGACTCACCCCCAGAAACTGTGGCTCAGTTGGCTACGGATGTGTCTTCAGTAGTATTGGGCACAGCAGTGGTGAGACAGCAGGGAATGGAACAGTGTTCATGCCCAAGGAGTTGGAGGGGATCCTCATCCCCGTCCTCATGACACAATGTCCTGGGGCTCCTTTCTCAGTGTTGTCTGAGGCACAGGATCGAGGCAGCCCCTCTGAGACACCACTCCTGCCACCCTGCTCCTGGGGACATTTGTAAGAGTTTAAGGAGGACGTAGAGAGGATCCAGGATGACAGAGGGCCAAGGAGAAGGAAGGTCAGCCCTGGGAGGACAGATGGACCAGCCCCGAGCCATCATCCGGGCCTGGTCTGTAATTCCTTCTGATCTCACCCAAAATAATGGCTCCTGATGTGTGGACCAGCTTCTGGGGTTTCCCTGCCTCCCTCTCTGCCCTCCGTCACCCCCATCCTCTCTCATGCCCCCCCTCATTCAGCGGAGGACCTGGGGTCCCTGCTCTGTCCTGAGCACTGGGGCTTCATCAGTGTGCCCCCCTCACCCATGGGGTCACCTCCACTGTGGGAGGTGACAGGGGTCGTCCGCAGGGCTCGCAGCGGTGATGAGCACCAGGAATCTGCTCCTGAAAACAGAGGCGTATTTCACAAATAAATGTTGGTAATACACATGCTTAGCATTTCCTCAAAAAAATCTAGTCCTGAAAAATGATGAAAAATTAATATATCCTAGACTTCATGCAGTGTGAGTTCTAATGGCCCATACACACTGATTCCTAGAAGCAACAAAGAGTAAACCATTCAATGTTGACTGGGTTTGTAACACAACTTTTCTGACCAAATGACAGCATTTCAGCCCACATCTCCAGGGCCTCTGAGTTTACCCAAAGGTCTCTGTGAGCCTCTGACTCTTCCATCTACTTCCTGGGAAAGTTCAGTTCTGTTGCCTTCCTTGTCTCCTGCCTCTTCTGGGACACTTCCATGGACCCCACCCCCGCCAGGGTCTCCCCGACCAGGACTCCCCATGCCCTGTGGCCTGGGGCCCAGATCCTGTGCTGGGTCACTTGAAACCAGTGCTTTGTTCAAGACCTGTGTGATCCCTCTGGTGTCACTTGGCACCTCCCATGTAGTGGCCTGCATCTTTCTGCACTGGGTCTCCTCTGACGAGTCTGAGGCCAGCCTATGCCCATGTCATGGGCATGGAAGCACAAGTCCGGAAGGTCAAGATGACCTGCTCCCAATCCCAGTGTGTGGAGCCTGGGCCAAGAATGGTCCCTGAGCAGAGGACGACTTGGGCCTAAGGAGCCTAAGGGAGGACGTAGTCCACTGAGCCCACGGGAGAGTGAGCACGGTGGGGGCCTGGCGCTCAAGCCAGCTGGAAGACCACACCCCACCCGCACTGGCTCTGTCCCCCGGGCTGGAGGTCATCGGGGTATCTACCCTCCCATGCTGCAGGCTGGCAGTGACTGGCAGGGGAGGTGCCACCACTGGAGCAGGAGAGAGCCCTCTGCAGAGGGAAAGGGGCAGGGGCTCTCCCAGCAGCAGGTGCACTGGGGTGGGCTGAGGAGGCATCAGGAGACAGCAGTGTCTGCAGCTGGGCTCTCCACACAGACCCCCTCCTCAGGCTCGGCACAAGCTTGTCTGGATGGCCTTTGTGCCCCAAACACAAAGTCTGACTCAGGACCTGCCCTCAAGCTCCACTCCCAATCCTTTGTATTCAGCTCAAGTGAAAGAAAGGGCCAATAGTTTAGGTGGTGTTGGGTTCAGAGACATGTGATTTTCTGGCCCACACTGTAACACTGCTGGCATTTTAAAGATCTAAGGGCTTTGATACAAAAACAGTAGGATGCCTGGGACCATGGAAAGCTTTCTGAAACATGCCTCTGTGCCCTGCAGCCCTCCCAGCCCACCAGCTCTGCTTAGATCCCTCCAGGCCACAGACCCACAGTCTTGGGTCCTCAGACAGCCCAGACAATGTGCCTTCAAAAAGGTGGGGCAGCAGGACACACTGAAGATTCCAGCAAATCCCCCGCCCAGAAAGTGCAGGTACCGCTGGACGAACTATCTGAAAACAATCAGGTCAGGGTTCCAAGAAGACCCCAGAGGCACAGGAATAACTGAGGAGCATCTGAAGGCAGCCACCTCACTACTGGGAGAGTTGGTGGCAAGCGAAAAGTCACAGAGGACTCCAAAGGTCTGGACTTGGTGTTTCCCTCTCCTGAGATGGGGACACCTGTGGGAGGAGCAGGTGGCCAGCTGGTGGGGAGTGCAGGCGCCTGACATGGGCAGATGGGGTAAGTGAGGCCTGAGACCCCCGGGGGATGTTCCTGGCATCTGGACTGAACAGGTCTCCAAAGCTGCAGATCAGTTGGGATCATTTTCAGGCTGAGAAGGAAGATGAGGGGGACAGAGGGGACTGAGGAGGCTCGGCGTAGACAGGAAAGGGCTGAGCCACTCCTTTGGGGGAAAAGTGGATCAGCTCCAGGCTCATGGGGACAGGCCTTGAGGCCATTATGCTACATGAAATAAGCCAGTCCCCAAAGGACCGATACTGAAGGGCCCCACTTGTGAGGGACGGAGAGCACCGGTTCATAGAGGTGGAAGGAGCTAGTGGGTGCCAGAGCTGGGGAGGGGAGATGGAGGGTTAGGGTGAGGGTGAGTCGAGTTCAGTTTGGGGTGAGGACAAAGTTGTGGCAGTGGATGGCGGTGGCAGGTCCAGAAGAGCGAATGTACTTACTGCCACTGAACTGACCCTGAAATGTGCTTAACAGAGTCGGTTATATGTCTGATATGCCACAAAAGGAAAGAAGTGAGTCAGGAGGCCAGGGCCATCGTAGGGCCCTGGAGCAAGGATCCTGTATCTTAGTTCTCGCTCTCACGCTCTGACCCTTGTTGGTGACTGAGCTCACAGCAGGCACTCAGTGAATGCTTGCTAAGACACAGCGCAGGCAGATGGGGGCACAAGTGCAAACCCACTGGTGGGCACTGAGGAATCCCAACAGGACCTGCATCCAGACGGAGCCAGTGCCCACATTTTACAAACACCAGCACAAAAATAGCCATTTAAAACCAAGGCAGGAACCACATATAACCCAGAGGGTTCCATTCTCCTCGAGGCTGAGATAGCAGCCACAGCCAAGGCCTCTGACAGTCAGGGGACTGGGGGTTTGACAGGTGGCTGGGCACACCCTTGACCCTGCAGCCCCATGGGACTGGGAGGGAAGACCCAGCCAGGGCCCATTCTGGCTCCACGGCGGCTGCAGGGCCACTCCCAGCCCCACCAAGATGTGTCTGTTTAGAACCAGGGAGGAAACCTTTTCTCTCGACTGTTCTTTTTAAAGATGATTGCTCACCATTGATACAGAAAACATCTGACATAAAACTGGAGTTGTTCACAGCTGCCAATGACCCAGAAGTTATCAAAATGTAGTGACCACAAAGAGAAGAACTTGTGTCCCCAGGCAGGCCTCCCGTATGCAGGTGTGGCTGGGGCTCCTGGACATCTGGGCCTCACAGTCTCCCTCAGAGGGGACAGAAGAAGGAACCTGCTCTGATGGCTCCACTGGCAGCATCCCCTGATGGAAACAGGGGCAGCCCCTCACGTGTTCCTGGTGTCCTGGTGATTCTTGGGCACAGCCATGTCTCTCAGCTTCTTCATGATGGGGGGGGGGGGGTGGAAGCCTGCAGCTGTGGGTACCACAGGTCCTCCAGGGACAGCCCAGCTGCCACAGGTCCCACAGGTCCTCCAGGGACAGCCCAGCAGCCACAGGTCCCACAGGCCCTCCAGAGGACAGCACAGCAGCTGTGGGTACCACAGGTCCTCCAGGACACATCTAGCCACTGCAGGTCCCACAGGTCCTCTGGGGACAGCACCTTGGTGAGTCTGTGATCCAGCAGGTACCTGCTCAGGTGGCTCTTGTCATGCCACATGGCCTCCATCTCATTAGCCAGGTCAACCCCTATCGCATGGTGACGGGCCAAGGTCAGTCAGTGAACCTCCACCACCAATACCCTAAAAAAGGCCCTCAGGTAGTAAATGCTGCCCTGATCCCTGGGGATGTGGGCCTGGGACTACGGCTGGCACTCGTAGCTGAAGTCCTTATAGGCTGCCCAGTAGAAAATGGGGTACAGGGTGCCAAAGAAGGGAGACAGGATCTCCACACCCATGTCATCACAGAACTTCAGGTCTACGCCTCCACATCAAGTCGTCCACCTCACGGAGGAAGTGCTCCTCACAGAAGCAGCTGACCATCACCATGTGCACATGGACACCTCCTGCCAGTGCGGGGCATCACAGACCTCGAGGACCACTACCCTCCAGCCCTCCTGGTGGGGACACAAGGGCCTGGCAGCCAGCTGGTCGGTGAAGATGTAGCAAGTGACCCTGTGTCTCACCATGAAGACCACTATCTTTCAGCCCTCCCGGACAGGCACACGGGCGGGTCAGCCGGCTTGTCGATGAAGACATAGTAGGTAACCCTGTGGCCACCATGAGGACCACCAACATCTGGCTCTCCCAGAGGGGCACATGGACCCGGAAGCCAGCTGGTCAGTGAAGATGTAGTAGGTGACCCTGTGTTCCACCATGAAGGGCTTCTCCGCTGTCTGCAAGAATAGGTGCAGGAAGTTATAGGGACAGGGACAGGGTGTGAGGAGGTTCACTGCCAAAGGCTGGCAGCAGAACCCCAGAGCTGGGGGCCGTGAACATGTACACCTTCTTCAAGGGGGCAGGCTCTGGGCTGTTTTAAGCGACAGTCACTCTCCCAGCCTGTCCTGAGTGAGTCTGCCCCTGGGGCCTCCCTGCCTCCTGCTCCCAGAGATGGGGGCCATCAGCACCCCATCTTACAAATGGAACCCTAAGGCTTAAAAGGCTGGAAACCTATGCAGCCCAACATTTAAGTGGGGGAAAAGCTCACACACACCCAGCAGGCATGAGCCATCATCGGGGGCAAATTGCGGCTCAGCCAATGGGGAAGCAAGCCAGACCGGAAGCAGGAGGAGGGAACGGTGCTCCTGGCAGAGGCACAGCATAGGCAAAGGCTTGGGTTCCAGCCTGAGGCACCTGTGGGAATCCACACTCCGGGGTGCCCACGGAAGGGAGGGTCCCCGTGGGAGAGGTGAGGCTGGGAGGGGAGCAGGAGGGGAGCAAACCACAGAGAGGCCCGAAGATTATGTCCCAGAAAGATCACTGTGGTTGCTGGAGGAGAACGGGCTCTGTGCCGGCGAGGACAGAGAGACCCTAACCCTAAGGCCACCCTAACCCTAACCCTAACCCTAACCCCTAACCCTAACCCCCATCCTAACCACGAATACCAACCCCAATGAAATCATCACAAAATCAGCGAAATGCAGTCCTATACGTTTCTTTAAGCAAATGTGAGGATCCTGGTCAGGAACATTGCGAAACCGAGAGCTCGCGGACGCGCCGGGCGCCGTAAGCCAGTGTCTGTTCCCAGGCGTCTCCCGCTGTGCAACAGAGTGAAACAATGTTGCGCGGCGCAATGAGTGCGGGAGTAAAACCACGCGGTCGTCTCAGTGGCGCGGAAAAGGTTCTGACCCAAATCCACGTCTGCTGCCGAGACAAACTCTCACGAACGCAGGAAGAAGGGGTCATTTTCCCGTAAATCTCCGGCGAACACCGCGCGCACGTCTGAAGGCCGCCGGCTCCCCTCGGAGTCCGGAACGAGGGCGGACACTGGTGCCCACGGAGGGACAGACCCCAGGACCGCACTCGGAGGCGGCGTCCGGGACTCATGGTCGGACGCGGCTGCGGGTCCGAGGGAGGGGACCGGGGAGCTGGTGGGTCGCGCACACAGTCCCCTCGGGGACAGCGAGAACGTTCCGGAGAACGACGTGCGGCACGTGGCCTCGGCCGGGGCGGCGAACTGCCACCCGCCGAGTCTGAAGCGGGCCGTGTCGTCGTGTTTAGTCGCCGTGAGAACGCGAAGGATGACGCCTGTCACCACGCGCGTGGACCCCGGGAACGGCCCCAGGGACACAGCCCTGTGGAAATGCCCCTCAGACGGGACCCTCCGCGCTCCGTAAGCATGTCCGGGTTGTGCACACGGGGGACTCTCGGGAGCGGCTCTGGAAGGAGAAAACCGGTCGGGACCGGAGAAGGCGCCGCGGACGGGGCGGCGGGCGGTGACCGGCGACGTGGGCCTGCGGTCCGGGGGCCACTGCGGGCGCCGTCAGGGTTTCCTCACCTGCGGTTCCGTGGGGGTTCCGCGGGACGGTGTCGCTGTTCGGGGTCAAACGTCCGACGCAGCCTGTGTCATATGACGGACGGTTCCGTGGGGGTTCCGCGGGACGGTGTCGCTGTTCGGGGTCAAACGCCCGACGCAGCCCGTGTCACACGACGGACGGTTCGGAAGCGACGGCGGGGGGTCTGCGTGCGGGACGAGCGTCTCTGTGAGACCCGCAGATCCGAGGTCACCGCAGAGGACGCGGCGCTTCCCGACCCCCGCGGCACCAGGCCGCAGGAGCAGAGCCGACGTCGGGCTCCGGGAGGGAGGCCGAGCCCGCCGGGTCCAGGTCCCCCGCGCGGACGGGCCACTCGCCCTCGCAAGAGGCCGCGGCCGGCCCGAGACTCGCGGGAGGACGGAGTCGGGGCGAGTCAGACGCGGCGGGACTCGGGGTCCCAGGTCCCCGCGGCGCCCCACAGCCCGGTCGGAGCCGTGAGGAAGCGGGTCGGGCCTCGGGCCGGCGGCGGGAAGGGGGCGGCTCGGCGCGCGGCAGACCCCGCGGTGGAGACGCGCTCGCTCCGGGCCCGAGCGGTTCATCCCCCGCAGGAAGTCGCCGCCCCCGCAGCTCCGCGGCGGGAACCTCCGTCCCCACCCGCCCCCAGCTCTCTCCACGGACGCGCCCTCCCGGCAGCCCTCCCGGCTTCCCGCGCCTTGTCCGGGACCCGCCGAGCCGGGGACAGGCGGGTGCTCCGACGCTGCCGCGCGCCGCCGCCGACGGACACGGAGCAGGACGCGCGGGGAGGGGAGACGCTCGGGCTCGGGGACGAACCGCGCGGGGAAACACCCGCCGTCCCCGCCACAGCCCGCAGAGCCCGCGCTGTCGCTCCCGGACACCCGGACTCCGGCCCCGCGGCGGGTGTGGATGCGGGAAGGACGCGCGGGGCCGAGGCGGGCGGGGCGGGGGGGGCGCGAGCCCCGAGGGGGCGGCAGGAGCCGAGTCAGCGGCGCCCGGACACATCCGCGACCCGGGGCGCATCCGAGCCGGGACCGGGGGACCCCACAGCCCCGCGCTCAACCTCGCGGGACCACCGCGCCGCCCACAAAGCCGCGGAAGCCGCACCATCTACACAGCGCGCCCTTCCTCCGGGGGTCCTGCGAGCCCCGCACCCCCTCGGCAGTGCCCGCTCCGGCGCCTTCTAATCACCTTCTCCCACGACGGGGCCTGAGGGGGCCGGACTCCTGTCAGCGTGGATGGGGCCCCGCGCCCTCCACAGCGCGTTGTGAGGAGGCCGTGCTACTGACTGTGGAGAAGCCCCACCTCCTCCCGTGCACTGACAGGTGTTCCAAGGCCTCGGGACCCTCTGTGCTGACCCCCAGGCTTCAGGAGGAGACACTCAGGAGCCCCCTGCGGGGGGGCGGGGGTGCGCGGAGCGGTGCTATGGTCAGTTCAAGGCAGGCTCCCGTCCCTTCTGGGGTCCAGCTGAATCCATTACATTTGGGAAATTCAAACTGAAATGGAGCCCAATTATCCCCTGACTTCCCGGGAAATAGAAACAATTAGGAACCATACTGAATTAAGTGAAATGCAGACACAGGCTTTATAAATTACACTAAAATTCACTCAAAATTGTAGATATATTTAAAATGTGAAACGATCAAAATAGCAAAGAAAACCCACATGGCCTCGAGCTTGGTGATGAGTTTTAACCCACAACACCACAAGCTAATCCACAAAAGAAAAAAATTGATAACATGAACTTCCTAAAATTAAAACTTCTGCTCCGTGAAAGACCTTGATCTGAAAACTAAAAGACAAGCCACAAACTGGGAGGAAATATTTGCAAAACACATATCCGGTAAAATATTTGTATTCAAAACACACACAAAACTATCAGAACTCAACAATAAGGAAATAACATCCTAATCCATAATGGTAAGGATCTGAAAATGCCTAGACAAAGAAGACCTACAGATACAAAATAAGCATACAAAAATATGCTTGACCTCATCATTAGGAAAGCACAAATTTAAACAAGAGGGAGACAGCACTGCACAACTATTATAAATGCTAAACTCTAGAGAAAGGCTTCAGAGGATGCCAGTTGCTGGGAGGTGAGGGAAGTCAGCAACTGTCCCTTCAAAGATAGTTTGGCTCTTTTTCCCAAACCTAAATAAGTCTCATGTTAAGAACCAACAATCACACTTCTAGTATTTAGACAACCGCTTTGAAAAACTATTTCCAAGCAAAAACTACCATGCAGTTATGCACAGAAACTCTATTCATAATGGTTACAAACTTAAAGAAGTCAGGATGCCCTTCCATAAATGCATCCATAAGGAAACTGAGCACATCCATGTGAAGGAAGCAGATTATGATGCCCAAAGTATGCCTCTTTGGCACAAGGTTTGTTTGGGCTGATTAATTTTAAGAAACAGCAGACTCGGGACAATCTCTGAAAACTGAGCATAGGTTGTTTTGGGGTAAGTGAAATGCATATTTATAAAGGAAATAAAGGAAATCTCCATTCTTTTTTTTTTAAAGATTTTATTTATTTATTTGACAGGGAGAAAGATCACAAGCAGGCAGAGAGGCAGGCAGAGAGAGAGGAGGAAGCAAGCTCCCTGCTGAGCAGAGAGCCCCATGCGGGGCTCGATCCCAGGACCCTGGGATCATGACCTGAGCCGAAGGCAGAGGCTTTAACCCACTGAGCCACCCAGGTGCCCTGGAAATCTCCATTTGTAAGGGTGTCTCTCTGTACCAGGAACAGAAGAACGACTAAATCTCAAGAAAATCTTAGCAAAAGAGAAGACACAAACTTAAATCACCAAGGGAGAAAGGGGTTCACTTAGGGTCAGAGGCTTCAGCTGCCCATCCGGTGCTCTTGCTGTGATTCTACAATTGCAAAACACTCTTACACTTGTTTAAAAAGCAATGTTGCTCTTGGTGGGAAACTCAAGGCTCTAGCTTTGGGCATCTGGTCTCCACATCTCAGAGACTGGAAGGCACACAGACCTGATTCTTGTCCCGAGGAGGAGGGAGCCCACAAGTCACCCACACCCCCCACAGTAATCACCCTCCCCCAAGGAACGAACTGGCTTACTTTTCTATATTTTCTCTCTTCTTTACAAATACCAGAACCCCAACATGAGGATAGTGAAAGAAATTATTGTTCAGTGAAGCTGTTGAAAGCTCAAGGATTATTCCACAGGGTGGAATCTATACTTGGCAGATTTTCAGAGACCACCTGCCCTGGGCCATGTACATGGCTCTCAGAGACCATGCAGACTCAGTGAGGAATTGTCCACTGGGAGGCACAGTTGTTCCAATGCCCTTAATTCTTAACAAGTATGAATGCCAAGGGTTTACATTACAACTGGGAGGCCAATGGACTGCAGGGCAGTCTGCTATATGGCTGTAGCGGCCAGGACTGCATTCAATGTTTGCAGCAATGTTACCTTTTTTTTTTTTAATTGTACTATGTTTTTCACCATACAGTACATTCATTTTGAGGGTTTTTTTTTCTGTTTTTTTTTTTAATTTTATTTTTTCAGTGTTCCAAGATTCATTATTTATGCACCATGCCTAGTGTTCCATGCAATACATGCTCTCCTTAATACACATCACCAGGCTAACCCCTCTTCCCACCCTCCTCCCTTCCAAAACCCTTAGTTTATTTCTCAGAGTCTGTATTCTCTCATGGTTCATTTCCCCCTCCAGTTTCCCTCAATTCACTTTTCCTTTCCTTCACCTAATGTCCTCCATGCTAGTCTCATGTTCCATAAGTAAGTGAAACCATATGATAATTGACTTATTTCACTCAGCATAATCTCCTCCAGTCTCTTCCATGTTGATACAAAAGTTAGGTACACAGCCGTTCTGATGGAGGCATAATATCCCATTGTGTATATGGACCACATCTTCTTTTTCCATTCATCTGTTGAAGGGCATCTTGGTTCTTTCCAATTTGGCAATTGTGACCATTGTTGCTATGAACATTGGGGTACACGTGGCCTTTCTTTTCACTATATATTTATCTTTGGGGTACATACCCAGTAGTGCAATACTCAGGTCATAGGGCAGCTCTATTTTTAATTTTTTAAGGAATCTCCGTGCTGTTTTCCAAAGTGGCTGCACCAGCTTACATTCCCACCAACAGTGTAAGAGGGTTCCCCTTTCTCCACATCTTCTCCAACATGTTGTTTCCTGTCCTGATAATTTTGGCCATTCTAACTGGTAGAATATCAGTTAGAATATCAGTTAGATATACACCTCATTGAGATATCTCAATGAGGTTTGAATTTATATCTCCCTGATGGCTAATTATGATGAACATTTTTAATGTGTCTGTCAGCCATTTATTTGTCTTCTTTTTTTTTAATTTAATTTTATTTTTTCAGTATCCCAAGATTCATTGTTTATGCACCACTCCCAGTACTCCATGCAATACGTGCCATCCTTAGTACCCACCACCAGGCTCACCTAAACCCCAACCTCCCTCACCTCCAAAACCCTTTGGAGAAGTGTCTGTTCATGTCTTCTGCCCATTTTTTGATCGGATTATTTGTTTTTTGGGGTGTTGAGTTTGAGGAGTTCTTTATAAATCTTAGATATCAGCCCTTTGTCTGTAGTGTCATTTGCGAATATCTTCTCCTATTCTGTGGGTTTTCTCTTTGTTTTGTTGACTGTTTCCTTTGCTGTGCAGAAGCTTTTTATCTTGATGAAGTCCCAAAAGTTCATTTTCGCTTTTGCTTCCTTTGCCTTTGGAGACAGGTTTTGAACGAAATTGCTGTGTCTGATGTCAAAGAGGTTACTGCCTATGTTCTTCTCTAGGATTTTGATAGCTTCCTGCCTCACATTGAAGTCTTTCATCCATTTCAAGTTTATCTTTGTGTATGGTGTAAGAGAATGGTTGAGTTTCATTCTTCTACACATAGCTGTCCAATTTTCTCAGGACCATTTATTGAAGAGACTGCCTTTTTTCCACTGGATATTTTTTCCTACTTTGTCAAAGATTATTTGACCATAGAGTTGAGGGCCCATATCTGGGCTCTTTACTCTGTTCCATTGGTCTATGTGTTTGTTTTTGTGCCAGTACCTTGCTTGTCTTGTTGACCACAGCTTTGTAGTAAAGCTTGAAATCAGGTAACGTGATGCCCCCAGTTTTTTTTTTTTTTTCTGCAATTCCTTAGTGATCCGGGGTCTTTTCTAGTTCCATACAAATTTTAGGATTGTTTGTTCTAGCACTTTGAAAAATGCCAATGGAATTTTGATTGGGATGGCATTGAAAGTATAGATTTCTCTAGGCAGTATAGACATTTTTAACAATATTTATTCTTCCAATCCATGAGCATGGAATGCTTTTCCATCTTTTTTGTGTCTTCTTCAATTTCTTCCATGAGTTCTCTGTCATTCCTTAAGTACAAATCCTTTACCTCTTTTTCATGGTACCTTATGGTTCTTGGTGCTATAGTAAATGGAATCAATTCTCTAATTTCCCTTTCTATATTTACATTGTTAGTGTATAAGAAAGCCACTGATTTCTGTACATTGATTTTGTATCCTGCCACATTACTGAATTGCTTTATGAGCTCAAGTAATTTGAGGGGTGGAGTCTCTTGGGTTTTCCACATAAAGTTTCATGTCATCTGTGAAGAAAGTTTGATTTCTTCTTTGCCAGTTTGAATACATTTTATCTCTTTTTGTTGTCCTATTGCTGTTGCTGGGACTTCTAGTACTACGCTGAACAAGAGTGGTGAGAGTGGGCATCCTTGTTGTATTCCTGATCTCAGTGGGAAAGCTGTCAGCTTTCCCCCATTGGGGATGATATTCACTGTGGGTTTTTCCTAGATAGATTTTGTAAAGTTGAGAAATTTCCTTCTATCCTTACACTTTGAAGAGTTTTAATCAGGAACGGATGCTGTATTTTGTCAAAGGCTTTTTCTGCATCAATTGAGAGGACCATGTAATTCTTCTATCTTCTCTTATTGATTTGTTCTGTCACATTGATTGATTTGTGAATGTTGACCCACCATTGTATCCCAGGGATAAATCCCACCTGCTCATGGTGGATAATCTTTTTAATGTACTGTTGGATCCTATTAACTAGGATCTTGTTGAGGATCTTGGCATCCATATTCAGCAGGGATTTGGGTCTGAAATTCTCCTTTTTGATGGGTTCATTGCCTGATTTGGGGATCAGGGTAATGCTGGATTCACAGAAAGAACCTGGAAATTTTCCTTCTGTTTCTATTTTTGAAACAGCTTCAGGAGAACAGATATCATTTCTTCTTTGCATGTTTGGTAGTATTCCCCAGGGAACCTGTCAGGCTCTTGTTTTCCTAGTGGTTTTTGATCATTGCTTCAATCTCATTACTAGATATTGGTATATTCAGGTTGTCAATTTCTTTCAGTTTCAGTCTTGGAAGTTTATAGGTTTCCAGGATTTCATTCATTTCTTCTAGGTTGCTTAACTCATTGGCATAAAACTGTTGATGATAATTTCTGACGATTGTTTCTATTTCCTTCATGTTTTTCATGACCTCTCCCCTTTCATTCATAACTTTATTAATTTGAGTCCTCTCTCTTTTCTTTTGGATTGGCCAGTGTTTTATCAAGAGGCTGTGAGGGAGGAGGAGCTTGTCTCAACCACAAATATGGAATAGAAATACCCCAAGGGGTTATCTTCACTGACCCAGGACCTGTTCCATTGCCCAGCAGCACAGTCAGCTCAATAATGGGGGTTGTCTGGATCTTAGCTGGCCTGACCTGGATGACCACAGATACCTACCTGGATGGTTGGAGGCCAAGGGCTGTACTGTCTGAAACCTGACTGTCTGCTTCTAATTGCTCAGTTGGGGAAAAGATTCAGCTGGTGCCAGAAGGGCCCATCAGCCTACAAGAAGGGAGCAACCAGAGGCTGTCAGGTTGATGCACCTAGCCTATATAAATCCACATGTGTTCACTGAGTGTCCTTGGGATCAGGGCTGTGCTGAAGGTTGCCCAGGCAGAATGGGGCCAACAGCACCCTTCCCAGGTGAGGGAGTGGAAGGACCCTTCTGGAGCTCTGAGGCCCTCACACTCTTCACTAAGATTGAGTTGGATTTAAAATAGCCAGTGACTAGATGGGTATTTCACTGTACTTCTGTTAGAGCCCAATGCTGAGGGACAAAATAACTAATGTTCTAGGTCAACCCCTGATGTGTGTGTGACGACAAGCAAGTACATCCTAGAGGTCCAGAGATATGGAGGGAAACAGAGAAGACACAAAAGATAGGGAAGAAGACTACTTCTGCTAAAGCCAACCCTGATCCAGGCCCTGACATGAACACTGACCTTGACCCTAACTCAGAATGTAAGAGCAACACAGAGCCAGACTAATATGCTGATGCAGAAGCTGACCCAGATCCTGACCTTGAACCTGATACTGATCAAGACGCTGATCCTGATCTCAAGTCTGACCCTGACCCCAACACATGACCCTAACCCTGACCCAGACCTTCACTCTAAACTTTCCCAGACCATCACCCCACTGCTCGCCAGGGTTGATGCGGCTGATGTGGCTGGCTAGGCGGGTGTCCCCTTCCTCCCTCACCGCTCCATGTGCGTCCCTCCCGAAGCTGCGCGCTCGGTCGAAGAGGACGACCTTCCCCGATAGAGGAGAGGACCGTTCTTCGGTCAAGGGTATACGAGTAGCTGCGCTCCCCTGCTAGAACCTCCAAACAAGCTCTCAAGGTCATAAACTATCCCAGACCTTGGCCCTGACCCTTACTCTAAACCCTGACCCTGACCCTGACCTGTCCAACAAATAAGGAATATTGAGTGGAAATAATGAAAAACTAGACTGTAAAAGACTGATCCAGTTTGGATTGTGGAGAGAGATTCAAATGTCTGGCTGTGCACTGGGGGCTGTGGTGCTTGAGCAGAAACACTTGGGCCCTACATGGAGGGGAGGATGTCTCATAAGCCAGTGTTTCCATCCATGGAAGGTGGAGACCTGGACTAAAGAACCACTGATCTGGGTGGCTTCCAGAAGGATAAATCAGCCATTTCCACCCACAACACACAAAGACAGACCATCTCACAGTTATGACCTGGGGCGGCTCTTCTTTGCCTCATTCTCTTCTGAGTGTTTTTGGAAAACATACTGTGTTCTTCTTAGATCTAAAATTATTAGGTGGTCCTCATAAATTTTAAGAGTCTATTGACTAGGGAATCTGAGGCCAATAGCCACGTTCAAGCATGGGTACTCAGCAGAAAAATGACTCATACTCACTGGTCTTATTCAATGCAGATTTTCTGCAACATCGGTCACAAATAAGGTTTGACCTGTTGGCTTGTTCCCTTACCTTGGGGTGATGTAGTAAGTCACAAGGGGGCCAGCTGAACCTCAGCAAAATAAAGAATCACAAAATTTCCAGTGCCTGGAGAGGCACCTGGGTGGTTCAGTTGGTTTTGTGGCCAACTCGATTTCAGTTCAGATCATGATCCCAGGGAAATGGGATAGAGCCCCACATTGAGCCTTGCATCAGGCTCCACACTCAGTGGGGAATCTTCTTGCGAATTCTGCTCTCCTCTCCTTTTGCTATTCCTCTGCTCACATGCTCTCTCTCTGTCTCTCAAATAAATAAATAAATCTTTCTGAAAGTCCATTGCCTGGAGATGATAGTTTGGGAGGTGTCAGAACATGTCTGGAGGGTGACAGGGGCAGGGAGAGGTGTGTGCCTTCACAGAGGGGTGAGAAGGTTAGGATCACAAAGGTCATTTTGGAGAATGTCCACTCAGAGACCTAGGAAGACACAGGGGTGGAGGCCACCAACCCCTGAAATGAAAGCTGATGTTTTTGATCTATTGTAATGAAGACAGAAGCAAAAACGGAGCCACAGACTACAGCTGATCTGACAGTTAGGGGAAAGAAGCGTGCTGAGAGATTGGAACATTCATCCACTTTTTTAAAAAATGCTAGAATTCATACAATTGATTCCAAGTTTTTAAAAAAATGATCACTAATAATAATTAATAATAAACAAAGGGATCTACAGTAGGAATTGAACAGATTTCACAAATGGGTATCAGTTATGAAGGCATGTCTCTGGCTCTACCTCACCTTCATGTTTGGATTGTGTGTGTCACAAAAGAAAGCCTACTAGGGTTGTGAGAAAGTCACTGGATTCTCTAAGCAGCCTGTGAACCCACTGCTGGAAAGAAAAGTTGGTTGAGAAAAATAGTTGGAGCAGACCAACCTGGAGCGAAGCAGAATGTTCCTTCCCAATCTTCTTTTATGCAGCCTATGCTGTGGGCTTAACCAAAGGTCAAAGCCACTTTATCCATGAGTGGGGCCCTCACTGTTCCCTGAATTCAGTGGACAGAGAAGAGACTAGTTTATTTTTTTTGTTTGTATTGTTTTTGTTTTTGTTTTCCCTCAAAAAGCAATTCACATCTACAAATATCCAGTCATAGAAAGGATGTGACTTACTCAGTTTCAAGAACATGGTTTTTAAAAATATTCTCCTATAGTTTTCCTTCAGTAACAACAGAACTTAATTTAGTTGCTTAGGAATCTAAGAATGATTAAGATGGGCTTTTGGAAACAAAATAACACCAGAGAGGTAACACTAAGATAAAAGAAAATACTACTGTGTTTTAACTCTACACTTTAAATAAATCTATAGATACATATATTTTTTAAGATTTTATTTATTTATTTATTTATTTATTTATTTATTGGACAGACAGAGACAACGAGAGAGGGAACACAAACAGGGAGAGTAGGAGAGGGAAAAGCAGGTTGCCCGCCCAGCAGGGAGCCCAATGCAGGGCTCAATCCCAGGACCCCGGGATCATGACCTGAGCCTAAGACAGATGCTTAAGACTGAGCCACCGGGTGCTCCTATACATACATATTTTTGAAAGAAATAAAATCTTAGATGTACTTTTTCTATAAAGCAAAACGATACTGGAAATAGAAGCATCTGGGCCATAGCTGCACTGGAAATATACTGAGACAGACACAGGAAACCACCAGTGGAATCCTCTCATGCGCATGGAGGGACCCAGAAAGAAGGGAGGCCAGGCACATGGAGGCTTCAGGGTTTTGACTGCAAGAAAGCACTTCCTGGAGTTTCGGTGTCGTATGCAAGGTGGAGGCTGCTGCAGGAGAAAGACAGGTCAACGGTTCCTCTATCCCTTCCACTTGTGTAGATTGCAAGGCTTCAGACTTGTTACATTTCTAGTTGAAGGGTTATTGTACATATTTACTTAAGATGATAAAATTCTCAGTGTTTGAAGTGGCAAAGTCTGCCTTGTCCAAAAAGCAGGGAAGAGGGAAAAGAGGAAGAAACAGCTCAATCATTTGATGGACTTGAACTCCCCTCCCCCATTATCACTGAAAACAGAAGGAAAGATGTGGGAGAAAGTACCATTATATGTGATTTTATATGTGATTTGTGCCTGGAGAGAAATCATGTCTGCTTCCTTCCTATTTCCTTTCTTTAGTACCTGACTTTGTTGGTGGTCCATGAAGTTGCCCTGTGTTTTCTAGCACAACTATGCATTCTCTCTCTCTTTCATCTTTTACCCTCTACGTTTAGGGCCAAGGGTCAGGAAAGATAGATCCCAGTGTTCATCCACTCGACCATCTTAAATCAGGAGCTGTCTCGGCCATCATCCATCATGCTGCTAATCTGAGGTGCTGCAAGTCACCATGCACAGGCCAAGTCTGGCCAGCACTTGCTGTCTGCACATAAAGCATTGTGGGAACGCAGCCACACACATTAGTTCTGCATGCTCTGCAACTGCTCTCAGGGCACAGTGCAAACAAACATGGAGTCGTTGTCAGAGAGACCACAGAATTCTCCATATTTTCTGTTTAGCCCTGTACAGAAATTCTGGGTAGAATTGTCAAAGATAAATATTATCATCCATTCCTTTGAGGAGAAGGCTCCATAATACCTTCAGGAAAAAAATCTAATCTCTAATCTCAATCTCATCTCATCTAATCCGTGATGCACAAAGGCTTCCATCCTTTAGCCCGACCTCCATATCCATGCTCATCCGTTCACATTCCTTCCTGTTAGTTTCCTTCCAGCCACATGGTGGAATGTGCTGGAAAATCTCACCCACTCTGGACATTGCATTTCTTCCTCCAAAGACATTCCTGTTCCATGGCAAGTTCCTTCCTTGTGCTTGAGAACTCAGCCCATGCATCCCCACATGTTCAGACATGTTTGCCCTTAACCCCCGGATCTCCCAGAGCAGCCAGTGCTCTCACTGCACTTTTTCCATCTGCTCCCCACATCTCCAGACTTCACCCATCTCATGATAGGCTGAGCCCAGACATGACATGGCAGCAGGATTGAGATGCTCGTCTAAGGTATTTGCAGCTTAAAATTACATGAAGACAGTCCTGAGCACAAAGTCCCCTTAACATGAAGAGAATGAATGGTTGTGTAAGCTCTCAAAGACAAAACAGCCCCCTGTGTGTTTCTGTGTTCAACGGTTATTCAGCCTGGGATCAAAACTGTGACCCTGCCCTTACCTGCTATGGTCCTGGGAGGTCCCTCGGTGTCCCTCAGCTTGAGATGTGCTGTCACTAACACCCTTCCTCCCGTTGCTGTCTGTTGTATTGGCTGAAGAAAAACAACACAAAGCATGTGGCCTTCTGGAAACTTGTTAAATGTCAGCTCTGTTGGTAACATTAGATGGCAGAGAGCTTTTGGACTTGCCGACAGTGTCACTGAGGCACAGGTGCTAACTGTTGAAAGGCACATTCCATCAGTGACTGCAACAGGAATCCTCGTCCTCATGAACATGTAGAAACTGAGGCCATCCTTTGAAGAGAACATGCTCTTATAGCCTTTCAGTTATTTACATCATAATTTCTCCAGGCCATTGTACCTGGAAATTCTAAAGAAAAGTATCTGAGTGAGATCAAGAAGAATGACTCATGTTTTTTGTTTTGATCCGGGATAGAAAAGCTGTGATTCCTGTGGTTAGTGGAATTTAAGTGCACTGCTGGGATCCATCAGGAACACGTTTTCTTACCCCCCAAAGCCCAACCAGATGCTCTCCTGAGAGCATAATCAGCAGTTCTATTCACTCATTGAGACAAGAATTCTACCCACATAAGAAGTGCTTTTGCTATAATTCAGAATGATACTATTTATCTAAGCCTTACTTTGGAGAATACTGCCTCACATAGTTCATCTTCAAATTTTTCTCATACTATCAGGGTCATAGCTAATGTCAATGGCATGTAAGATGAGAGGGCTTTTTTTAAAAAATATTTTTCTTTTACGAGAGGAAACACCCTTATGTTACAAATTTTAATGTCTCATGTTACAAACAGGTAAATTGGAAAGTTACACGTTCCTCTGCCAGCACTATCATAGATAATAACCAAGATCTCCTACCTGAAAACTACCTTTCCCTCCATTTGTTAGGCCTGGCATTCACTGGCTGGCTGTGGGCAGCTGGCAAACATCCTCATCACTCAGGCCACACAGGTGACAACTGCCTGGGGCACGGTGGATGGTGAGGTGACAGCAGCCGACCTGGGTTCTAGACTGTCTCTCCCTGTCTTTCTCCCTCTGAGTTTCTGACTCTGTCTCTATCTCTCCCTCTCTCTCTTTCTAATTTTCACAATA
The DNA here is from genome assembly GCF_964662115.1 of Mustela nivalis. Lineage (NCBI taxonomy): Eukaryota > Metazoa > Chordata > Mammalia > Carnivora > Mustelidae > Mustela > Mustela nivalis. The sequence continues at coordinate 63,906 of NW_028135607.1, forward strand.
GCCTCTGGGCATAGCACAGGTGCCTCAGATGTGGGGCTTGGGAGGGTGTCTCATTCTGGACCAGCACATTGGCTACTTTGAGCTTATTTACAATAATTAACATTTGTTGAAGAACAAAATGAGTTACTGAAGTGAGAAACCTCCTATAGCATTTTTCTGATACTTTGAATATATGACCATATGTTTATCTCTCCTTTCTGAAATATCACCAGCCACACAGTCAACATTATGAACAACTTCAGTTTCTGTGGTGAGTGAGCTTCGGAAGACAGGGTGTACATGCTGGAGGCAGGTGGTTCAGCAGCAGCAGCACATATGTGGGTTTCTGGCTGACAGTGGCTGGGTCTCCACCCTGGCTGACCCACAGCCCATCGCACACACAGAGCTGTGGCGGGAGCACCTCCTAGCTCCACTGGGGGAATTAGCCTGCAGAACTGCTGTGGCTCCTCCTGGGATAAACAGCTGCTAATCCTCCTCACACTTCTCTCAGCATTGAACATGGTGGTTTGAGCCTGCCTCCCCGGATTCAGCAGAGCAGGGAGGTGTGACCAGCCGGAAGGCTGCTGTGCACACCCAGGAAGGCTTCAGTGATCACGGGTCCCCAAAGGCAGATGGAATCACTCTTGTTCAGCATCTCTAGCTGTACATTCTTTACCATCAGACCAAGTGACCAAGAATAAGTTTCTCATCAGAATGCAATCTCAGAAGATAATGCGAATTCATGATTGATGTTTTTCTCATCATATTTGTACCAGGCTTTGAATCGGTTGGGGGCATAGATATTTGTGCTCACTCTGGAACACCACAGAGCAGTTTCTGGGTTCCATGTGCTGTTCTGGGGCCAGGCATTGGACAGAGAGCAGCTTGCTCCCAGGGCAGGGCTGCAGGAGGTGCTCACAGTTGAGACCACATCTCCCGTCTGTGTCTGCTCCACCTGCACTACGCTGGCACCTAGATGTCAACTAATTAAATACCAAAAACAAAACAAAAGGTATGTCTAAACTACTTTTGAATACTACTGTTACCTAGTTTTTAACTGATTTAAATGAATAAACTTCCCTTTCATCTTGGCAAGATACATGATCAAGTCACAAATATTTCAGACCAAAATGTAATATTGTGCCAAGAGAAAAATGCATTTTATGCATTAGTTTGATTTTTTTTAAGACATATGTATTTAGGGGATAAGCAAGATGGTGGAGAAGTAGCCGACTGGAATGACATCAGAGCCCAGGAGTTCAGCTAGACGGGTATCAAATCATTCCAAACACCTACAAACTCAACAGGAGATAGAAGAAAAGAAGAGCAGCAATTCTAGGAACAGAAAATTGGCCACTTTCTGAAAGGTAGAACATGTGGAGAAGTGAATCCGAAGCGACAGGAAGATAGACCACAAGGGGAGGGGCTGGCTCCCGGCAAGTGGCAGAGCAGTGGGGCACAAAATTAGAACTTTTAAAAAAGTCTGCTCAACTGAGGAACATCACTCCAGATGCTAAGCAGGGTGGAGTCCTCACGGGGACAGTGTGGTCTCAGGTCTCTTCGGGTCACAGAAAGATCAGGGGTGTCTGAGCGTGGCAGAGTTGCCAGGTATCAGAGTGGGGAAGCCAACTGCAGAGACAGAGCCAAAGAGTGAGTTTTCAGATCGGGGTTACCTTAAACCATGATCCAAGGCACAGTTGGACCACGGCTCTTCAAGCAGGGACCCCACAAGTGGCAGATCCAGGGAGACCCAAATTCCTGCTCTGGGAAGAGCATCACATCAGGAATCTGCTAGGTTTGGAGACTTCAGGCAGGGCCATGCAACAGAAATAGAAACAGTCACAGGCTGGGTGAGCTCAGAGTGCAGCCAGAGACCAGGGAGACAGGAGTGATTGACCATTTTTCTCTGAGTGCACACTGAGGAGTGGGGCCCTGAGCTCTTGGCTCCTCTGGGCCAAAGATTGGGAAGCCACCATTTTCATTCCTGTCCTCCAGAGCTCTATGGAAATCATTCAGGGGAAAAAAAGTTCTGGAGAGTGAACCTGAGCAGATTACTTAGCCTGGCCCCTGGTAAGGGTTGAGCAATTCTGCCTTGGGCAAAGACATTTGAGAATCACCACAACAGGCCCCTCCTGCAAAAGATCAGCAAGAACATACAGCCAAGACCAAGCTTACCGATCAAGGAGAACAGCGGAACTCCAGAGCTAGGAGAAAACAACACATAGAATTCATGGTTTTTTTCCCATGATCATTAAGTCTTGCAAAGTTACTATTTTTTTTTCTTATTCTATTTTTTTTAACTTTTCCTCTTTTAATGTTTTTTTAATTAATTTATTTTAACAATACCTTTCTTTTAAAAAATCTTTTTTAAACCTTCATTGTTATAGTCATATTTTATACCTTCATTGTATTTAACCTCATTTTTTGTATACATAAAAGTTTCTTTTTCTTTTTTCTAAAAAATTCTGGGATATAATTTCTTCTAATAAATCAAAATATACCCTAATCTAGCATATGGCTTTTTTTCTAGTCTCCAGCCTGAGCACATTCCTTTCTTTTTTTTTTTTCTTTTTCCAACCAACCTAATCAATTACTTTGTTAGATTTTTTTAAAATTTTCATCTTTATAGCTATATTCCATTTCTTCATCCTGTTTATCCTTACTTTGTGTGTGTGTACATGTGTGTGTGTATATGTTTTTCTTTCTTTAAAATTGTGAGAAGTAGTTTATTCTAAGAGACCAAAATATACCCAGAATCAAGTGGGTGGCGTTGTTCTATTCACCAGTCATATATATATATATATATATATATGACTGGTGAATAGAATGCATTCTATCCATATATATAGAATACATTCTATATATATGTATATAAATATGTATATATGTATACCTATGTGTATATATGTATATATACATATATATGTGTATATATATATGTGTGTGTATATGTATATATATATTTTTTTTAAATTTCTTTCCCCCTACTTTCTTCTCCCCCCCAGTTTTGGATCTCTTCTGATTTGGTCAGTGTACATTTTCTGGGGTCTTTGCCACCCTTTTAGTATTTTATTCTCTCATTCATATATTCTTACCTGGCATGGAGCACTGGGTGTGGTGCATAAACAATGAATTCTGGAACACTGGAAAGAAATTTAAAAAATAAATAAAAAATAAAAATAAAAAATGGTATGACAAAAAAAAAATGACAAGGTGAAAAAACTCACCAAAACAAACAAACAAAAACAAAGAACAACAACAACAACAAAACAAGAGGCAGTACCGAAGGCTAGGAACTTAATCAAAATAAACTTTTTTAATACGTCAGATCTAGAGTTCAGAATGATGATTCTCAAGGTGCTAGCTGGCATCAAAAAAGCCATGGAAGATATTAGAGAAACCCATTTTGGAGAAATAAAATCACATTCTGGAAATAAAAAGAACTAAAATCTACCCAAGTTGAGATTTTTTAAAAAAGCTATTAATGAGGTACAATAAAAAATGGAGGCTCTTACTGCTAGGATAAATGAGGCAGAGGAGAGAATTAGTGATATAGAAGACCAAATGATGGAGAATAAAGAAGCTGAGCAAAAGAGAGACAAACAACTACTGGACCATGAAGGGAGAATTCAAGAAATAAGTGATACCTTAAGATGAAACAATATTAGAATACTTGGGATTCCAGAAGAAGAAGAAAAAGAGGGAGGGACAGATGGTACATTGGAGCAAATTATAGTAGAGAATTTCCCTAATATGGTAAAGGGAACAAGCATCAAAATCCAGGAGGCACAGAGAACCCTCCCTCAAAAATCAATAAAAATAGGTTCACACCCTGTCATCTAATAGTAAAACTTACAAGTCTTAGTAACAAAGAGATGATGCTGAAAGCAGCTTAGGACAAGAAGTTTGTAACATACAATGGTAGAAATATTAGATTAGCAGCAGACTTATCCACAGAGACCTGACTGGCAAGATATATTCAGAGCACTAAATGAGAAAAATATGCAGTGAAGAATACTATATTTAGCTAGCCTATCACTGAAAATAGAAGGAGAGATAAAAGGATTCAAGGACAAACAAAAATTTAAAAATTTTGCAAACACCAAACCAGCCCTACAGGAAATACTGAAAGGGGTTTCTAAGCAAAGAGAGAGCCTGAAAGTAGTAGGCCAGAAAGGAACAGAGACAATATACAATAACAGTTACCTTAGAGACAATACAATGGTACTAAATTCATATCTTTCAATAGCTACCCTGAATGTAAATGGACTAAGCCCCAATCAAAAGACACAGGTATCAGAATGAATAACCACAATCACCACCACCACAACAACAAATATGCTGCCTACAAGAAACTCATTTTAGACCCAAAGACACCTCCAGATTTAAAGTGAGGGGGTGGAAAACAATTTACCACACTAATAGACACCAAAAGAAAGCTGGGGTGGCAATCCTTATATCAGATACATTAGATTTTAAGCCAAACAGTATGATAAGAGATAAGGAAGGACACTATATCATACTTAGAGTGTCTGTTCAACAAGAAAATCTAATAAATTTAAATATCTATGCCCCTAATATGATAGTACCCAACTATATAAACCAATTCATAACAAAATCAAAGAAACACATTGACAATAATACAATAATAGTAGAGTAATTTAACCCCCCCTCATGGAAATGGGCAGATCATCCAAGCAAAAGATCAACAAGGAAATAAAGGCCTTAAAGGACACTCTGGACCAGATGGACATCACAGATATATTCAGAACATTCCATCCCAAAGCAGCAGAATACACATTCTTCTCTAGTGCACATGGAACATTCTCCGGAATGGATCACATCCTGGGTCACAAATCAGGTCTCAACTGGTATCAAAAGATTGGGATCATTCCCTGCATATTTTCAGACCACAATGCTCTGAAGCTAGAACTCAATCACAAGAGGAAAGTTGGAAAGAAATCAAATACATGGAGGCTAAAGAGCACCCTACTAAAGAATGAATGGGTCAACCAGAAAATTAAAGAAGAATTTAAAAATTCATGGAAACAAATGAAAATGAAAACACAACGGTTCAAAATCTGTGGGATGTAGCAAAGGCAGTCCTGAGAGGAAATTATACAGCGATACAAGCCTTTCTCAAGAAACAAGAAAGGTCTCAAATACACAACCTAACCCTACACCTAAAGGAGCTGGAGAAAGAACAGCAAAGAAAGCCTAAACCCAGCAGGAGACAAGAAATAATAAAGATCAGAACAGAAATCAATGAAATAGAAACCAAAAGAACAGTAGAACAGATCAACAAAACTAGCAACTGGTTCTTTGAAAGAATTAATAAGATTGATAAATCCCTGGCCAGACTTATGAAAAGAAAAGAGAAAGGACCCAAATAAATACAGTCATGAATGAAAGAGGAGAGATCACAACCAACAGCAAAGAAATACAAACAATTATAAGAACATATTATGAGCAACTTTACGCCAGCAAATTTGACAATCTGGAAGAATTAGATGCATTCCTAGAGATGTATAAACTACCAAAACTGAAGCAGGAAGACATAGAAAACCTGAGCAGACTCATAACCAGTAAGGAGATTGAAGCAGTCATCAAAAATCTCCTAACACCCCTGGGGCTAATAATACATTATATGTTTATAAAAAATTTTTTAATTATTTTTTAAAAATCTCCCAACAAAGAAGAGCCCAGGACCAGATGGCTTCCCAGGGGAATTTTACAAAACCTTTAAAGAAGAATTAATACCTATTCTCCTGAAACTGTTCCAAAAAATAGAAATGGAAAGAAAACTTCCCAACTCACTTAATGAGTCCAGCATTACCTTGATCACAAAACCAGACAAAGACCACAGCAAAAAGAATTACAAACCAATATCCTTGATGAACACAGATGCGAAAATTCTCACCAAAATACTAGAATCCAACAGTACATTAAAAGGATTATTGGCCATGACCAAGTGGGATTTATTCCTGGGCTGCAAGTTTAGTTCAACATTTGCAAATCAATCAATGTGATACAATACAATAATAAAAGAAAAAAACAAGAACCATATGATACTCTCAATAGATGCTGAAAAAGCATTTGACAAAGTACAGCATCCCTTCCTGATCAAAACTCTTCAAAGTGTAGGGGTAGAAGGCACATACCTCAATATTATCAAAGCCATCTATGAAAAACCCACAGGAAATATCATCCTTAATGGGGAAAAACTGAAAGCATTTCCCCTAAGGTCAGGAACACAGCAGGGATGTCCACTATCACCACTGCTATTCAACATAGTACTAGAAGTCCTAGCCTCAGCAATCAGACAACAACAACAACAACAAAAGGCATCTGAATCAGCAAAGAAGAAGTCAAACTCTCACTCTTCGCAGATGATATGATACTTTATGTGGAAAACTCAAAAGACTCCATTCCAAAACTGCAAGAACTCATATAGGAATTCAGTAAAGTGTCAGGGTATAAAACAAATGCACATAAATGAATTGCATTTCTATACACCAATACCAAGACAGAAGAAAGAGAAATTAAGGAGTCAATCCCATTTTCAATTGCACCCAAAACCATAAGATACCTAGAAATAAACCCAACCAAAGAAGCAAGGAATCTGTACTCAGAAAGCTGTAAAGTACTCATGAAAGAAATTGAGGAAAAAACAAAGAAATAGAAAAATGTTCCATGCTCATGGATTGGAAGAATAAATATTGTGAAAATGTCTATGCTACCTAAAGCAATCTACACATTTAATGCAATCCCTATCAAAATCCCATCCATTTTCTTCAAAGAAATGGAATAAATAATCCTAAAATTCATATGGAACCAGAAAAGACCCCCAAATAGCCAAAGGATTGCTGAGAAAGAAAGCCAAAGTTGGTGGCATCACAATTCCGGACTTCAAGCTCTATTACAAAGCTGTCATCATCAAGACAGTATGGTACTGGCACAAAAACAGACAAATAGATCAACAGAACAGAATAGAGAGCCCAGAAATGGACCCTCAACTTTATGGTCAACTAATCTTTGACAAATCAGGAAAGAATGTCCAATGGAAAAAAGTCAGCCTCTTCAATAAATGGTGTTGGGAAAATTGGACAGCCACATGCAGAAGAATGAAACTGGACCATTTCCTTACACCACACACGAAAATAGACTCAAAATGGATAAAGGACCTCAATGTGAGAAAGGAATCCATCCAAATCCTTAAGGAGAACACAGGCAGCAACCTCTTCCACCTCAGTCACAACAATTTCTTCCTAGAAACATTGCCAAAGGCAAGGAAGGCAAGGGCAAAAATAAACTATTGGGACTTCATCAAGATCAAAAGCTTTTGCACAGCAAAGGAAACAGTTAACAAAATCAAAAGACAACTGACAGAATGGGAGAAGATATTTGCAAACGACATATCAGATAAAGGGCCAGTATCCAAAATGTATGAAGAACTTAACAAACTCAACACCCAACAAACAAATAATCCAATCAAGAAATGGACAGAAGGGGGTGCCTGGGTGGTTCAGTGGGTTAAGCTTCTGCCTTAGGCTCAGGTCGTGATCTCAGGATCCAGGGATCGAGCCCCATATCAGGCTCTCTTCTCTCTCTTTCTCTGCCTGCCTGCCTTTCCACCTGCTTGTGATCTTTGTCTGTCAAATACATAAATAAAATCTTCACTTAAAAAAAAAGAAAGAAAGAAAAGAAAAGAAAAGGAAGGAAAGAAATGGACAGAGGACATAAACAGACATTTCTGCAAAGAAGACATCCAGATGACCAACAGACACATGAAAAAGTGCTCAACATCACTCAGCATCAGGAAAATACAAATCAAAACAACCTCACACCAGTCAGAATGGCTAAAATTAAGTCAGGAAATGACAGATGTGAGCGAGGTTGCAGAGAAAGGAGAACTCTCCTACACTGTTGGTGGGAATGTAAGCTGGTGCAGCCACTCTGGAAAACAGCATGGAGGTTCCTTAAGAAGTTGAAAATAGAGTTACCCTACGACCTAGCAATCACACTACTGGGTATTTACTCTAAAGATATAAATGTAGTGATCCAAAGGGGCACGTGCACCTGAATGTTTATAGCAGCAATGTCCACAATAGCCAAACTACAGAAAGAGCCTAGATGCCCATCCACAGATGAATGGATAAAGAAGATGTGGTATATATACACAATGGAATACTCTGCAGCCATCAAAAGAAACGAACTCTTGCCATTTGCAATGATGTGGATGGAACTAGAGAGTAAAATAAGTCAATCAGAGATAGACAATTATCATATGATTTCCCTGATATGAGGAATTTGAGAGGCAGGGTGGGGGGTTTGGAGGGTAGGGAAGGAATAAATGAAACAAGATGGGATTGGGAGGGAGACAAACCTTAAGAGACTCTTAGTCTCACAAAACAAACTGAGGGTCGCGGGGGTGGGGAGTAGGGAGAGGGAGGTTGGGTTATGGACGCTGGGGCGGGTATGTGCTATGGTGAGTGCTGTGAAGTGTGTAAACCTGGTGATTCACAGGCCTGTACCCCTTGGGCTAATAATACATTGTATGTTAATAAAAATAAAAATTTTTTAAAGTGTTAAAATAAAGACTTATGTATTTATTTTGGGGATGGACATGCTCATAAGTAGGAGTACAGAGAAAGAGGCAGAGAAAATCTCAGACCCTGAACTGAACATGGGGCCCAATGTGGGGTCAATCTCATGACCCCGAGATCAAGCCTGAGCTGAAACCAAGTCAGATGCTTAACCAACTGTGCCTCCCAGGCCCCCCAGTGTTAGTTTGATTATTTTTTCCTGTCATTTAGTGATTTTAAGGTAATTAAATCAGAAAGTGTGTGTCTCTAAGAGTCCTTTAATATAAGTATTTCTGCATTTTGGAAAAGAAAAACCTCAATACATCTTCTGTTGTAAACAGACGTCCATCAACGGATACTGATGACAAATGAAGACTTTAAAATGGACATCCTTCTACGATGAACTTCCACGGACGACCTCAGTACACCAGGCCGGACCCCCGCAGCCGCACTTAGAGGGGCACACGGAACATGGCTCCATCCAGTTCACACACACACATCTAACAAGCCTGAAGAATGTGCAGAGACTGTTGCTTGGTGACAGTAGACTCTGGGGTCAAGATGGGGGGATGGCTGAAGGACCAGAGACACAGATGAGCTAATCTGGGTTGTGGGGTGGCGATCGTCTGGACATTTCAGGAGCCCGGCAGCTGGGGCTGCCTGGGCTGTGGTCTGTGGGATTCCCCTCAGTCAGGCTATTTTCAGTCTCTGGAGGTCCTTTGATATATAGAAAAAGAGTTATTAAAAAAATTATCACCACTAAAATTTTTCTAAGTACTGTTCCTATTCTTTAACCATACTTAGAAATATAAAATCATCCTGTGAATAAAATTTCCAATCATCTCTTTTTTCCCACTATTAGATCATGAACATTTACATACCATTTAATGTATCTGTACATCAGCAATTTCCATGGCTGGATACTCGACTTAACCCTTCTTATGCTGTTAGTCGTTTACATTTCTCTTTTATCACAGTATAACACCTTCAGTGTGTTGTTATTCTTGTATATAAACCATTCATAATCTTGCTGAGCATTTATTTATGAGTTAGTTATATATGACTCGCGCTGATGTGGTTCTGTGTTTACATGTTTATTCCAAATGGAGTAAGACACAAGACAAAGTGTGTGAGCTCTGAGATGAGATAGAGCCACCCTGCCCACCTTCCTACTCCTGCTCTAGCTCCGTCCCAGTGTTCTGACACAGAAGATGTGGGCAGTGCCTCCTGACAGTGCTGTAAAGCCCACGGGGGACACTGCAGGGGTGTGCTTAGCAGACAGCACAGCTGGGTCCTTTCCCTGCCTCTAAGACAGACTGTCAGACACCCTGAAAGCCTTTCACAGAGTCTGCACTAGGTTTGAGTATGTTTTCAGCAAATGTGGCTTTCCTCTGGGTCACTCTCAGCTGCCCTACAGCCCAGTTGGCATTCCTGGGACCTCCATGGGGAGGGTGGGTGTTGGCATTAGTGGAGAGTGACCCTCCCAGGTGTCTGTCTCCCTTTTGGGTTGCAAACAGCCCCCTGTCCTTGATGTGCCTAAAGGAAAAGGGAAAAGCTGTGCTTCCAAGCTTGTGCAGCAAATCTTTAACTCCCAGTCCCACATGACAACTGATACTGCATCCACAGTCAACAGCTCTGGGGTTAGGGTACAGTTCTTACCAGTGGGGAGCCCAGTGAACTCAAGCCAGCTGTTGTGTAACAAGAAAACAAAACACAAGTCTTTAAGTTAAATATTAAACTAGAATAAAACAGGTGTTGGAGCATGTCTACATCCCATGTAGAGCAGCGCCTGGCCATGGCCTACGTCACAGAGCCACGAGGACTTTCTGGGGAGAGGCTGCCATTCCCGTGGGAGGTGTGAGGACCATGGCTGAGGCAGCATGTCGCCAGGGTCATCTCCTTCCTAAATCAGGATTTTCTCTGAAGAATGAGGAACAACTCAGTCCAGTCCTGTTTTTCCAATGAAATACAAGGGAGCCCAGAGAGTTGATGGACTGAGTCACCGACGCCTAGTCTATCCATTCAAGTCTTCCTTCAACCATAAAAGGGGGAAAGCGGTAGAAGGTCCCGTGGCGGTGGGACCTGGCCCCACTGCTGTGGGATCCCACCATCTGTCCAGCCCACCAGCTCCCACGGGGGCAGCTGGAGTCCTCATCTTCTTGGGGGTGGTCAGGAAGGGGGTTGGATGGAGCTCAGGATGGAACTCCTCTTTGAAACAGTACACGCATTAGTTTCTTCACTCTTCTGCTTTTTGTGCCATCAATGACCACCAGCATAGTGTTTCTCACTTTCCTTGCCATGACAAGACCCCATATTTTACACAACTGAGTATTTTGAACCCTCTTTACTGGATTCCAATGCAGTTTTACCTTGTTAATAGTGACATTTGAACAATTAAGTTCTAGCTGTAGATCAGAGTGAAAAAAAGAAAGTAACACGGCCACACAAAGGAAATGCGGATGCGCCTGTCCTGGGTCATGTCCACCTCAGGTACCACCCAGCCCCACCTCTCACTCCTAACCTTGTCTCGTGTTTTGGGGAGTATTTGAGAAGGGTTGGCATTAATCTTTCTTTAAACGTTTGGTGAAACTCCACAGTGAAACAATCTGGTTCTGGGTTGGTTTTTGTTTTTTGGTTTTTTTTTAAGTTTTTGGTTAGTGACGCAATCTCCTTGTGATTAATCTCTTCAGGTTTTCTGTATCTTCATGATTTAGTCTTAGCAGGTTGTATGTCTCTGGGAATTTATCAGATTTTCTCCAAGTTGTCCACTTTGCTGGCATGCAGCTGCCCCGTTGACTGTCTTATGACCCTTTGTATCTGCGTAATGTCCTCAGTGGCCATCCACACTCTTCCAGGTATAATTTTAGTTTTTTGGATCCTTTCTCTTTTTTTCTAGTCTAGCTAGAAGTTTGTCAATTTTGTTTATGTTTTCAAAGAACCAGCTCTTATTTTTATGTTGAGTCTTTTTAGGTTTTAGTACTATGATAAGTATTTTATATGTATGAAAACATCGCAAATACCCCCCTTGACAACCCAACTCTATAGTTGTATTCCCGTTTTTGACCTGTGGAGTGGCATGTTAGATTAAGCAATCTAATGGTATCATATCTTTAATTGCCACAAGGCTGGGGTTTAAACCTGCGTCTGTGTGACACAAATGTTTCTGTCTGTGATCACTGGTGTCATTTTATCACCTGCATCAGAATCCAGATTCTAACCAGACTCACGGAACCAGAATCTCCAACGCAGGCCGGGGCATACTCACTGCAGCGCTCTCCTGCCTCATGTAGCACTGAGGCTGACTCTGTGCCTTGCTGGCCTCCTTCCAGCCCCAATGCCTCCTCCCTTCACTCCTTACTCCGTCGAAGACCTGTCTTCTGGATAACGCTCTACCTCCCTCCCGCACGGGTGGTCTACGGGTGGAACTCATGCCCTCCATGCAGGGGGGCCATCTGCACTCCTTGAGGTCTGAAAGCTCTTTATTTCCCAGTTGGCGACCTGCACACACGGCCCCTGAGGCACCATAGCCAACTGTGCTTTATTCCTTAAGGATTTCACCTGCTCCCCATTAGTTATTGGGATCTAGTGCGGGCTTGTCACAGCCCTGTTCAAAGTGGGTGATTTGCAAGAACCTGAGCATGGCTCTCTGATTAAAGGTAAGTTCTTTCTAAATGCTAACAGTGCATGCAAAACGCTGGAGCTGCGGGAGAATCTTGGCACTCAGGGATCGGGAGTCCTGTGGGGCTGGATGGAGAAGGTTGGGTGGGGGCAGAAACAGCGTGTGCTCACGGATTTGGTGATTTAACTTAGGGGTGTGGTGACGCAGGCTTTTCAGGGTTTCTCTCAGAAAGTCAATGAAGAGCCATCTCCTCATTCTGAGTGTTTATCAACCCTCTTCCTTCACCCCTGTCAGCCGAACATGGGGACAAGACGGGAAGGGAAGTTGAGAAGACGTCTGCAGCCGGCATTCCTCAAGCATCTCCTGGAAGTGACCCGTCGCCAAACGGGCACTGCCTGAGTGATCCCGAAACCGGCTCAGCAGCTGGGGTTCCATTTCTGGAAGATTCTCTTCAACCAGCCCTATTCCGCAAGAATTCTCTTTCCCTTTCTCCATTGCATGTACACTTCCCTCAGAGCACATGGCACCCCTCTGCACACACACGGCTTCCTAGCAGGTTACAGTCGTATGCTCAGAGTCGGTGTTACAGTCCGCTCAGACAAGGGTTGGATCTTAGGTCACTTTACACATCGGTTTCCGATCACACTGTGCTTTCTCTCACTCGTCACATGAGCGAAAGACCCCACGCCTGTCAGCTTTTGGAAGGACCTCACTCTCTTCCTCAAATGCAACTTTCCCCTTCCCTGAAAACTAATTTCCCTTTATCCTTTTGGACTTAGCAGCAGTTCATGGTTGTGGGCGCACCCACAATTTGGAATGAAAGGGTCTCCATCTGAGCCTGGTTCTGTGGGTTGGTGGCTGTGTGGCCACAGGCCAGTGGCTTCACCTTGGCCGCCTACCTTTTTTCACTTACTACTGGGTGATGGTAACAGCTGAAGCTGACAGCAGAGCTGGGCAGGGTCAAACAACACACAGTGTCTCAATCTTTGGTGCCTGAAACACCAACTCCTGTGGTCTCATCAGCATGCATCTCCGCTTGTTGCATTCACAGTGGTCAATGTTATGGCAACTTTGCGTCAGAGTTTCCTCCACAAAATGTCTTCATAGTAACCCTTGTGAGTTCCAGCTCAAAACAGGAGACATCAAAGTGCAGTCTGGGGGTGAGAGGTCCCACTGCAGGGGTGGGGTGACGGAGCTCCCTGCTCTAGAAGACACTGGAGAGGGGAGCCCACTAGCCTGGTCTGCAACTGGCTGAATAGGGCCAGAGGAAGGGCCTATTTCTTGGAAATCTTTAATAAAAGTAACCAAGAAATTAATGAAGTGGGACTTGGACTCATCCCCATGGTCTCTGTCTCTCCAGGGACATTTCTCAGCAGCAAATCCGAGCCTATTCCTGGAGGCTGAGAACACCTTTGTACAAGCGCACGTATCGAGGCGGCTTTAGAGATCCCCCTTGACTTCAGTAAACCACAAACCTCTTCAGACTTTCCTATACTGAACTTTGATATATTTACCTATAATTGTGACCTGAGTAGCACCAAGTGGGGTAAAAGGCAAGCCAGTGAGGGTTTACCTTTTCTGGTCAATAATCAATTCAGGGAAATGAACTGCACCATCCACAGGTCTGAGAAAAACAAGAGAACCTGTCCTTATCTGCATAGGAATATAATAGAAAACAAAAAGGAGAATAAACTGTAACAGCAAAATAATGCGTATGATGCGTATTGCCCCGGGACTCAAGGGAGAAAAGGCTCACAGAGCAGTTAAGCCCTTTGGCTTCTAATAAACACACACACACACACACACACTAGATTGCAATCTAGGGTATACACAATGCTGATTAATCATTTCCCAAATACTTTATGATGTGGGACTTCTTTTGAGTTATCCTAGCATTAAATAAGGATCTCAGCTTTGGGAAATATTGTTCCTGAGCTCTTAAACCACAGTGGCCCAACTGTGTATATGAGGTTCATCTCCAGTCCAGTGAGCTAGGCTGGCACAATTTCTCCTAGAGGCCCTCACTGGAGAACCTCAGGAAGTACGCAGTGTGCGTGCTTTGGGGACGCACACCACAGAGAATACCCTGACACTGCAAAGGGGCCCAGCATAGATCACAGAGACCCAGTGAGTGACATAAGATGAAGTTGAAGGAGAATTCGAAATCAGAAGCTCAAAGGAGAACATGCTAGGAATTTCCTGAGTAACTTCAATTAAGATGCCACTGAGGGCCAACCTTTGGAGCATCTTCTTCTCTTCATCCTGAAAGAGGAAGAGGAAACCCTGTATCTCTTGCTAATAGATACAAAATAACACAAGGAATTGGCATTTGTGGGTGGAACAGTTCTATTTCTAAGTGAGGATTTTTTTTTTTTTTTTAACAGACTAGCAGCAGCTGTCAAGGGAATAATTGGGTTTCTTCACCACTAAGACTTTCACTGCATTTTCTAGACTTTTGTCTTGAAGCTCTGTTAACCTGAAAATGAAGACCGGGCCATAGAGCTTCAGCTGGGCGTGTTATGATCATGATAAGGTGATGTCATGAAGGCCGGGAGAGGGGGGAGTGGGACTCAGAATCCTGTGGACCGAAGCAACAGAGCAAAGCTTTACAGGTGTCATTCAGAGACCAGATGGGGGTACCCAACAGCAACTACTGCCGTATGCGCACCTGCCCTCTCTGAAAGACAGTGCCACTAGCCAACCACACTCACGTTCCCCTTAAACCAACGTAAGGAACGTCATACCACATCTACTCCAGGTATGACAAAATAAACCCAACGAGTCATACATGAGGTCCACAAATCGAGGGAGTGTTCATCTTGTAAGTGGGCAAACTGTAAAACGGGGAGTGACAGAAGTGCCCACGAACAGGGCTCTGAGGGACTGGTAAGGGCACCTGTTGTGGTGGGAAGGATTCTTTGTCTACCCTTCATGGCTTCTGACTAATTCACTAATTTGGTCATTCAAGGGAGTCAAATTCACTTAAGAGTTATAAAGTGTTGGTACTCTTAAATTCTTGTTATGAAATTCGTTCTAAAAATCATAGTGCCCCGAGTCTAAGGGAATTCTCCTCTAGAATATGACGGATTTGGGGTTTGGGGGACATGCTACACCATGATGATTTCAAGCTCTTTCTCATTCATCCTGCTTTCCTTAGGCCGGTGGTTTCTTTTAGGGACCTTTCAGAAAAGTGCTTGGACCACAGTATTGTACCAGGACTTCATAAACTAAGTGGGTTGAATTTAAAATTAACTTAATAAACCTGTTTTCTGTAGGAATATTTACTTGAGAATCTTACATCTATGATAAAATGATAATAACTTAATTTTTGTGTGGTGTAGTCTAGTTCTTTTGCACTTTCAAAACTATATTTTTGATGCTTCTTAGAATAATCTCAAATTGGCATCTGGATATAGAAATATGTATTTGAAATGTCAATCCAAAAATAAACAGAGTGTTCTTTTTACCATATGTTTACTTTCTTTTTAACAATCACGAGTGTTAAACCAAAAAAACCCAACCAACCAAACATGCAGAAACAGCCAGCCTCACTTTACAGGGAGAGGAGAGTTGACTAGGAGCCCTGAATAGTCATTTCACTAACGGCCAGACTGGGAACAGGCTTTGTTGCCTTGGTGGGTTCTGTCTAAAGTGTGTTTTTTGTGCCAGGGCAATAACCACAGCGTGCAAGTGAACACTAACACCACAATCCAGATTTCCACTGCCTACGTTTTGGGTGCAGAAGGACTGAGTGTGAACCTACCAAAAGTTGGGGGTGGGGGCACACCTGTCCCGGCCGCACCTGTCCGAGGGCTGGAGGGCAGGCGTTGTGGCTGTCCCAGGCCTCCAGGCTAGGAAGGCGGCTCCAGCTCAGACAGACCCTGGGTCTGAGGCAGCCCCTGCCCCTCAGTTAAAGAGACTCAGCGGTGTGCACACCCCGTACGCTCCAGACGGTTAATAACAAATCTAGTTTGAGGGCCGGCGCACTTTACTTTCTCCGATCATCAGGCAGTCGTTCTGTTTCTATAATTTCAACCACGGAGACGGGGTGCACGGGCGGAAAACAGAACCCATTAAAGCTGCTCTGCGCTGTCATGTCAGGCTGGACCCAGCTGCTCTCCGAACGGCTCCCCTCTGAACACCCAGCGGGTAAGGCCACAGTCTCCCAAAGGATAACACCTGAAATCCAGGCCTGCATGTGGCCAAAGCCGCCTGGGTCCCCTGACCTCCTGCCGCCCTGGGCCTGGCCTGTGTCTATGCGGACTGACGGGCTCCACGGCCTCGCTGCAGCTCAGGGACTACACTTGGGCTCTGGGCACAGTCTCCTGTTTTCCTCCGGCCCGGCCGCGCAGTTTAGTGCTGGCGCCTGGTCGCAGACCAGCAACCTGTCCACGCCTCAGGCTGTCCCTGCACAGAAGCCTCCCCTGTTAACAGAGGCTTCTAGCCACGAAGCCACAGAGCCTCCGCGTGCCTGTCGGTCGGTGCGTCGGATCCCAGGGCCAGCGGCTCATGTCCTTCTCCCCAGACTAAGATTAAGAATGTGCTGAGCCTCGAGCAGAGTCACGGCCAGTACGCCCCAGAGAGCGGGAGCCCAGGATGAAAGCCCTGAGTGCCCCACAGTGACCGCGGCACACCTGCGCTCAGGGCTGGGGCAGCTCCCCGGTCGCTGTGGAGAAATGCAAGGCTGTGCGCTCACACCACCAACCAGGTGTCTGCAATTCCTTGTTCTGTATTACAAACCTCAACCTGGAATTCACAGAGGAGGCATCGTGGGTGTGGCATACGCAAGAGAGAAAATGCAAAATTCCAAGAGACTTCCGCTGAAGGGTTGGCAAACTAATGTCCGTTTTTGTATGTTCAGATTAAAGTACTATAGGTTCAACGTGCATGTTAGTCCATGTATGGATTTTTTCCTGTAACGGGCTGTTTGCACTGTAATTTTAAGTGACCAGATAGTTTCCTGCAGGAAATCATGTGCTGACTTGGAGTTTCTGAAGAAGGAGGAAGGTCTCTGAGAGGCAGATGCAACCCTGACCAGTCCGCTCGGGGGGAAGGTCGGCTCCTTGGGGAGACTAAGGGTTTGGGCTCTCCCACCTTGAACTGCGGCCTGCACTGCCCGCTGGCCTTCCTCGTCCCACCTGGTTTTGAGATCACATCTGCCTTGGGCTATTCAGAGGCTGGTTCTGACGAGCAGCTGCCTCGCTGACATCAGGGTATCTTCAGGGTATCTACTGTCTTGCGGAGACTATTTCTGGGCTCTGGAGCAGCTCACCTACTGTGTCGGGAGAAGTTTTACTGATTTCATAGGATGTAGTGGCGATGTGAGGGCGATCTGGCTGCGACATCTGTCACCCCACTGCTCGCCAGGGTTGATGCGGCTGATGTGGCTGGCTAGGCGGGTGTCCCCTTCCTCCCTCACCGCTCCATGTGCGTCCCTCCCGAAGCTGCGCGCTCGGTCGAAGAGGACGACCTTCCCCGATAGAGGAGAGGACCGTTCTTCGGTCAAGGGTATACGAGTAGCTGCGCTCCCCTGCTAGAACCTCCAAACAAGCTCTCAAGGATGTAGTACTCCTATTATTGATGTTGGGTTATCCCCAAGGAAACAGAATCACGAGTTCATAATATGGCAAAGATTCCGGTACTTATCAGAAAAATTGTTGCTCGCATCTGTCCTTTGAGCAGGACCAGGTGGCAGTGACTGTTACTTGATGGACCAAGTGTCCTTTCCGCTAACTTGATGCCAGATATAAGCCATCTCTCTCTCTCTCTCTCCTTCTCTGCCGTCTGGATCAGTAGTCCCTCCTCTAGTGGAGACGGACCCATGTGTGCACATCAGCTCTTCATCATCTGTGGGTCTGGGCTGGTAGGACCTGAAGACACTCCCACCTGTGAGGGGTCAGGGTGAGGCTGGTGGTCTTCTGGCCACTCTCTGTACAGAGTCCACTAGCTCCGTTAGCCATGAAGGTTGTAAATGAACATACGTGGGCTTGGTTCACAGAGGCTATTTGATGGGCAGCCCTGCCAGAAGGACCTTGGCCTGGGGGCTCTATACCATTTAGGCTGGACTTATGTTCAGAAGCTTATGTTGTTGCTGCTACTGTCCTTCCCACACCAACTTCTGATCTCACCAAGGCTCTGGGCCTCGTACTTAGAGGACATATCCGATTTGTTTTGTTTTCTTTTGACCTCAGGGGACTGGCCTCAAATCACATCTCTAGGTTTGTTTCTGACCCAACCTTCCACCCCAGCCCTACCCTATGCATTCCAGGGGCTCCCTAGCCCAGTGGGAAACCTTCTTACCAATGGTCCTTCAGAGAAAGGATAAGACCAAGCAAATCCCTGCACATGGCCAAAGAGCTAAGGCAGGGATCTTCATGTGAAACTATATGGGGTGGTGGGAGGGGTGAAGAGCATTTAGGAAGGCTACTTCAGTGTGAGAAGGCACCTGCGTTCCTCAGGCTGTACTAGAAGTGGGCTGGTGGGGAGTCCCTTATACGATCTGCCTCAGTTAAGCAAACTGGTGTGATGAAAAAGTGCACTGAGCTGGAAGTCTTATCATCTTTTTTTTTTTAAGATTTTATTTATTTATTTGACAGACAGAGATCACAAGCAGGCAGAGAGGCAGCCAGAGAGAGAGAGAGAGAGGAGGAAGCAGACTCCCTGCAGAGCAGAGAGCCCGATGCGGGGCTCGATCCCAGGACCCTGGGATCATGACCTGAGCCGAAGGCAGAGGCTTTAACTCACTGAGCCACCCAGGCGCCCCTGGAAATCTTATCTTATAGATAGCTTATTGTAGCTTATTTCTCCACTGCTGACTCATTCCATGCCTTGGGAAATTGAACCTCAGGGAATTTCTCGAATTTCTTAGCCCTCAGTGTCCCCTTCTATATGGTGTGGGTATTAGGCTAGAGAACCCTTAAGGTCCTGTCTCGTTCTAATACCCCATGATCCACTGAGACAGTGTTTGAGGGAAAATTATTTTTTGGTTATGCTGTGCCTTTAATAAAAGTAAATATTTCTCTGGCTGTGCAGCAAGAATATGCACCAGGACTCCTTCCACTTCCGTTGTGATGTGGCGTCTCTCATTCCAACATAAACACTGTCCTGTGGCACGGATGAGGTTGGAGACAGACGAATGTGAGCTGGGGAAGCGCGTCCGGGAGAGTCAGCACGTCGCTGCTCGGGTTATCACAGCGGACTGCGGGCCCGACGCCACCGCGGGCTCGAGCAGGGGGCCGGACAGGAGGACGCAGCAGCCACTGCCTCACAGGAGGAAGGGACAGGGCAGGGCCTCCTTGGATGGCCTCTGAGGTCCTGTTCCTTCTGCTCATCCCCTTGTCGCAAGCACCTTCTTCTCCACCAGCTCACCCATCAGTGCCAACCAGACTTGTTCCTCCCGCCTGCCACGGCCAACCTGCTCTCACCTGCCTCCCTCTTCACCGGCATCACCTGCCCTGTTCTCCTTCTTTCCCAAATAACACCAAACTCCAATAACACATTAAGAGTCTTTCTAAAAATATATTTTTAAAAAAGTCTTTCTAAAAATATCTTAGTGGGCACTCCCTTGTCCAGGCTGATACCTGGAGCCCTAACTTTACTGAGCACCCCTCCTCCCTAGGATAAAAATGAAAACAAAATGTCTGTGGTCTTGGCTTTCTGCCTCCTTTCCAATGTCTCCTGCCTCGGGGCGCCTGGGTGGCTCAGTGGGTTAAGCCGATGTCTCCTGCCTCTTCTTTGCTGGCCCCTCCTCAGAATTATAAACAGCTTCTCCCACTGCATTTAAGAAGAAAAATCTATACTGCTCACTGGGTCTGAAGACTACGGTGCACAGCACTCTGGCTTTCACCCTTTTGGGGGGCTGCGGGGAGGCAGACTGCACCAGCCGCACCTCATCTGGGCACGTCTTGAGTTATGGGAGCTTGACCGCCCTGTGTCCTCCTGCGGATAGACCTTGAGAGGGCGTCTGAAGGCTCTAACGGGGGGAGTGCGGTGACTCACTTGCGCTGGACTGGAGAGCAGGGAAGGTCACTGGCTTGGAACAGCACAGAGCTTCACAAGGGGCTCATGTTGAGCGCTGAGGAAAGAACGGGACCCCTGCCTACAGCCAGATCAGTGGAACCAACCCGGGTGACCGTGGGGTGGCAGCTGCTGCAGCCAGATGGCCCGCACATCCTCCCCCTACTTTTCTGCAAGCATCTTCCCCCATCTCCCGGTCACCCGCTGTGTTCTGGTCACGGTAGCCTCTTTCACAGTTTCGCGGATCGAATTCTTTCCATCCCAGGATTCTCATACGTGCTGTTTCCTCCTCCTGGCCACCTCTACTGAGCTGCTTTCCTTTCTCAGTCACTCCCTTATGAAGAGAGGGGCCATGAGCAGCAAAGGTCACTTCACGCAGGAAGTGGTGCAGAGAAGGTCACTTCCTGCAGGAAAAGACTTAGACATGCTCCAAGCTACCGAGAAGGAGGCCAAGCTGCTGACTCTGGGGTGAGGGGTTCGCTGAGGAGCCGGGAGGCTCGGGGGGGCCAACCCTGGAGAGAGCTGGGGCAGGGACGCGGAGTGAGATCGTTCCGGTGATGCAAAGGTAAGACCGTTCTGAGTCAACCCTGCAGGGTTACCTTTGGAGAGACACAGCGACCCGGCGAGTTACACATTAACCCGGAACCAGGTCTCTGCAGATGTTACCTGCACTTTCCTTCGGACACTCCATTTCTGTTTTTAATGACCAGTTAGAGTATTCTCTTGCTCTAGACACTAAAGATGAGTTGTTTTTGTTCTGAAACGTGAAGTTTTCATTAAATTACTGAAAGAGTTCTCAGTCATCGATTCCAGGATGTTTCTAATGAGGAGGACATGCAGGGAGTGGCCCGGGACCATGCCCTGGGAGCGGACCCAGGAGGAGGGGCTGAGAGTCGCCCAAGATAACCCTGGGGCTCCGGTTCCTCCCCTGCAGACCGAGGCTGTACACAGCTGACCTTGAAGGCCCTGCCATCTCATCCTCCCGTCCGTGGCGTCCTTTGCAGCTGCTAAACTTAAATCTGTGCTTTAACCTTTTATTTCGGATGTACAACAGAGACCGTTTGTGTAGGTAAGAGGTCCCGTCTTAAGCAGAAGCAACAACTCCCTCACATCCCCAGAGTCTGAATCGGCCCTGAAACCGGAATACGTTCCTTGGAGCCATCAGGTCCGGCTGGACGCCTGGCCTACTTGACTCCCTCCGCCTCTGGTGATTTCATCCAGGGGATGTGTACCTTACGAAGCCAGGGAGCTGGGGTGGGAAGATGACTTTGAAATCTTCTGATTAGTGACAATGTCTTTGGACAGTTTTTATACTCAAGTGTTCTACTTGTCTGTAAACAGGAAAGGTCAGAAATGAAGGGGTGTCAGAGTAGGAATAAACTTTTCACCTACGAAGAGCTGGGTTTCAGACTATAAGCTCTCGTGCAATATGATGCATTTTATGGTATTTATTCTAAAACTTCTGAATATAAAACATATTGAAGAACTAGAAAAACAAAACAAAATGAAACACCCGAGGAGTACTGAGAACTTTGGTTACAAAGACTGTTGGGAGGATCAGAGGAAGAGATAATGCGGCAATGTGCAGACAGTTGGTCTCTGTTTGTTTGTTTTTCCCTGAGTCTGCCTGAAAACAAGCGTGACCATTTGTACACTCCCTATGCTATAGGGTAGTGGCACTCCAAATGAGGCAACTGTGTGTAGGAGGAACCTTGTAAACATGTTCTGCAAATGCAAGGGGTCATCTAGGCTTCAGAGAACTCAGCGTAAGTTTCCCTCCCACTAAGAGCAAAGAGCTGCTTCTGGGCAGGAGACACAGGCTGCTGCGTGCACGTGGGGCCAGTAAGAGCAGTCAAGAGGTCGTGTCAAACTGGCACACACACAGACATATGCACACACATTGCATTCCTCATACGCCAGGTCTCATGCGATAGGATGAGTTTAAAAATTCATTTGGGTCTCTCATTGGACTGAACAAAGCCTTAGTGGGCAATCCTCATGAGAAAGATATAGGAATTTTAGACAGAAAGCTTTAGGAAAACTCAAACACAAACACGAAACACAAACCAGAGCTGCCCCCATTAAGCTCTTGAATGAGCCTCGGGGAGAGCCTGACGAGGAAGTGAAGCTGGGGACGCCTTCCTGGCCCCTCCAACCACCCAGCTCAGGTGTGTCACCAACCGGCTGTGTGAGGCTGGGCGGGAACTTGGACTCTGGATCTCGTCCATGGAACAGAAGCAGCGGTGACACTTTCCCTGACTGCCTCAAAGATGTTTGTAAAGACCCGGTGAGAAACTGGTCTGAGAGAGCCTGGCAAACCTTAAACTTCTGAATGAGAACGAGATTTTGTTCCTTTGCCATTTGCCATCAGCACCACGTGGGACTTTGCAGTCCCTAAGCACACAGTCGGCAAGTTCGACGCTTCTCCAGAATTCCCGGGTGCCGCTGGGGTGCTTTCTCCAGCTGGAAACAGCAGCAACAAGAAATCATGTGTTTCTTTCTGATTTCTGTCTTCAAACTCTAGCCTACCCTCACTTGACTCACTGACCCATGGCGGTGAGGGGACTTTCTAGACACCACTGAGTCCTGTGCTGAACGCAGTCTCTGTCTAGGGCACGACAGAGCTGGCCAGCACACCCAGAGCCGTGAAGTGTAGAGCTGTGAGAGCTGGAGGCCTCCAGAAAAGAAAAAGTATGAATTGTCACACAAGCAACAGCAGCTTACCACGTAAACTGGTTTACACGCACATTAGACAAATCACTGAATGACAAACGCATCGAACTCTTAGGGGACGGAGATGATGAGGAAGCAAACAGCGACCGAGCCTGGAGCTTCCTCCACGCTCAGGGCCTTTATGTACACTCTCCCTTATCTGATGTTCGCAGTCACTTCTAATGCACAGGACACGGAAAGAGCTATCTCCTCCAGGTCCGTCAGCTCCGGAGGCCGCGTGGCAGCTCCGTGCTGCTAAGGCACTTGGCCTCCTCGGGCCGTTACTCAGTGGGCACCCACGCTGCTGCGCGTGCAGATGCATTTCTGTTAGAACACATTCCTCCTCGGAGAAAGCACTGTAGCTCTCTGGCAGGAGCCCTGACGCCACGGGCCGCGGCACGGTTATGGTGTTGACTACAGGAGCGCGCCCTGTGGCCACGGTGGCCTTAGGTGAGCAACCCTGAGCGATGTCAGCAGAGCAGGCAACAGCTTCCTGCAATCTTCAAGTCACAGCTTTTCCCTCAGCCCTGCCCTGAGCCAGTAGCAAACGTGAGTCATGCTGCCTTCATCGGCCCCTGCGTGGAGGAAGTGGGACACCAGCCTCACCCGTACTTCTCACCTAGAAAAGACTAATATTTGTGGGGCCTAGAAACGCACTCAAGAGGCTGCAAGTTGATGCTTTGAGTGTGCATATCTTAGCCCTTTCTTTCACTACTGCTGAAAAAATCACCCAAAGATGGGCCACACTTTCTAGTATTTCAAAGTAAATTTAAAGGAGTCTCTCCGCTTTTTAAAACTGTGGTCATTTTCCATTGACCTAAAAGTCAATGGTTAGCTACCAAAATAATCACAGTTCTGCCAGACTTGTCTGTGGTGATCTAGAAGGTCTTGAACTTCTAATCCAGCCTCAGAATTCCCTGGTACACAAGTGCTTTGGACTCACAGCTCTGTAGTGGGATCCATGAGGCAGCAAGTGACCACCACCCCATCCAGCAGGTCAGCCCCTGCAAGGCCCTGTCCAGGGCTGGTCTGAGCTCTTCTGGTCTACCTTGTTTCCATCCCTCTGATTGTCCTCATTGTCCTCTTTTTAAAGCACATGTGATCTTCTGTGAAATCACCAGCATAAACTAATTCATGAGAGCATTTCCTGTGATGTGAATGTCCGCAGCCCTGCTTTAAGATCTGGGACGTGGGAGCCCCGTGCTCATCCTCCAGGCAACCCAGCCTTGCGTGAGTCATCAGCAGATGGTAATCAGGTAACCTGGGAGTGGCATCTTGGATCCGAAACCTGCTTAGGTTTTGACCTGTTGAATCAGTCTATGCCTCTGAGAAATGATGCAATCTTTTAAACATTCTGGTTGGCATTTACTTCTTAAAAACAGCTTGGTGCATACACATGAGAGCTAGGTAGATTTGAGTTCAGACTCTCACTTCTCCAAGCTATAAGTTCTTCGACCCAGGCTGCTACTAACCCTCCCCACTTTAGCTCCCTCCTCTGTGAAATGACCAGCATCACAGACGGTCTGAGGGTTGACTAGAAGACCCACATTAAAGCTCTTAGTCCTATCCCTGCTACTGAAGAAGCCTGGGAAGTGCTGGCTTCGCTCCTGATCTGAGGGGACAAGCTTCTTCCTGCAGAGCCAGGTCCTCCCAGGTGCAGGGCTAAAACAGGGCTCCAGGTTCCTTCCCCTCAGAGAGCCTTCGGGACCTCCCCAGTCCCAAAGGTATCATCTTCCCCACTATGCAGGAAACACCCTAAGCTGCCCTAATCGGACCTCAGTGTCCTCAGGGTGGGAGTTGAAGTGAAACGAAATGTGGCAGCCACACGTGGCTTAGCAAAGGCTTCCTGTCTTAGGGTGTCCGACCTCCCCAACTTACTGCAGACTGGAATCCCTCCCAGGAAATGAACTCAAGTGTTTACACCAGGAAGAGGGGGAAACAGGACCAGCGGCTCACCTTACTAACACTCACCTGAAAATGCACTGGGCAGAGCTCAGAACGAACCCTGGACAGAGGAGGAAGGGTCCACGTGTCGGGACCCCACACACCAGGCAGCTCTGTGAGCTGGGGGTTGAGTACCCCAGGGACTTGGGAGGGGCGGACACACGTGATCCCCAGCATCCCATCCGGCTCCGCCCTCCGTGCTCCTGACCCAGTGCCCTGTGCCCATGTGAACCTCCTCTTGTCGGCACCCCCTACGTGCCTCCCGGGGAAACAGTGTGAGCGTGCCCTCAGGCACCTGGAACGTGCTTCCTTTCTGAGCTGTGGAGGCTGCTGTCCCGACTCGCAGCCTCAGAAGGAACAGGACCCTGAAGGGCTGTCAATGTTAGCCTGGCTCTGCCCAGCCTTCTGTTCAGCTCCACCGCCCCAGAGATGCTCCGGACACCGTTCAGAGGAAACACTGCTACTTCTCTGGGACCCACCTGCTCTGGCCTGCAGGTCCTGCTTATTTGCTGTGTGGCTTTTTTTTTAATTCTGTCCCTCTGTGAAGCAGACTTCCTCTCAAAGCCAAGGGAAGGCTTGCAGACCCTTACCGACAAGCTTCCAACCAGACACAGACCAACGCAAGTCCCACGTGCAGCGTTTGTCAGCTCGTCAGTTACCGCTGGTCGTCGGTTTAGACTTCCACCACCATGACGCCCGGTGAGCAAGACCTGCTAGTGGCCATCCCGGTGAAGGGTCTTCGGGGATTAAAATGAACCTCTCAGGGGGAAAGTGTCATTTACAATCAGCAAGCTTCCCTTCTCTCTTGCTTGCTTCTTTTAATATGATTTGGACGTTTGAGTTCCATTTGTGGTCCAGACAGTCGGGCCACCACACAGAAACCATACCCAGAATGGTCACACCGAACATGATAAATTAGGGTCACAGTGCCACTCAGTCTGTCCATTTCCTTTCTCTCCTTTTTCCTCCCTCTGTCCTTCAGCGTGTCTTTGTCATCTGTCTGTCTCTCTGTCATGTACTCCGTCTATGCATCTACCTGTCTATCCATCTCTCCGTCCTTATGGGACATCTGACCCCTCCAAGAATGTCAGCCCATCGTGGCAGGAGCTTGGGGACTCCCTGGTGCCTCATGCAGCATTTGGCTCCTCAGTAATGTGGGTGGGTGAGTTGTGCTTGTTGCCGGAGAGGGCTGTCCCCGATGGCCGTCAGCACTGCTCAGGAGCACAGACGTTCCCAGACCACCAGCAAGTGGACAGCAGAACACGGGTTAGCTGGCCATGCCATGTCCTGTTCTGGCACTTGTACCTAAGAGTCCTACTTAAGCTAAAAACTGACCATACCTCAGGTTACACTGAGACCAAAATCCAGGTCTTTCCATTTCTGTTCCTATGGTTCAGGAAACCAATTAGCAATTAACTAATTGATTACTAATTACTTTTTCTAAGGAAATTAATATTCTATTTTGACCTAAAGATGAATAGATATCAATGGTTTAATACATTCTCCGTTTCAGATAGAATTCTAATTTTATGTCAGTTTTCGATGAGATAACATGATGACGACAATGGAAGAATTTGGGTATTGTAGCAGACATAATGAAGAAAGTATCACCGGGTAGGAACACATATTTTGGTGTGTCTGCATTTTCTCTCTGCACTGTTCCCTGGTACTTCTGTGGCCAGAAGAATAAGCTTGCTTGAGAACTCAATTTCCTTCTTGTTCAGTGTTTCCGACATGGAACGTTCAAAACATAAATCTATCTCATTTCTCAAAATGCAAGCGAAGTTTAAACACCTCACTTTAAGTGTTGCCTCTGTTTTGCTGAATTTTCACAAAGGTAACTGAAAGGTAAGAACTCGGGTTTACCTGAAGGAAGGACCTGGCAGCTGCTGTGTGATGGGACAGTTTCTAGAGCTACCTAAGACCACTCCTAGGGTGCCTGGGGTGTGGGGGGGTCCATTGTCTTCATGGAAATGCAGAGCGGTTCATTTCTTCTCCAAAGAATGCCTGTCTTTAGAGGCTGGCCTAGGTTTGGGCAGAAGCCACGGAAGGACTGAAAAGGGAAGCCAGTTGACCTCAGCACAGCTGGGTTTAGGGATCCAGCCGCCCTTCCTGCCCCGCTCCTACGTCTCCAGTCTGAGCAGATGCTGAGAGCAAACTTGGTGTTCACAGAGTTTGCCTTCAAACTCTTGGAACTCCGATGAATTAGCTAACACGAAAGCTTATAAACTGTGCTTTCTTATTTATCTGTGTGCCCACTTTCCAATATGATATTAATAAAGATGGGTAAAAAGTATTATGAAGCAAAAGACTGAGGAAACAAAGAAAGACAGTGTGCTAAATATCCCAGACTGTTTTGACTGCATGCGCTCTGCAGGGAGAGCCGGAGACTTCCACGCCCTCTGACTTGCCTACACGCGACCGGCCTACGGTGCTTCCGCATTTCCGCTGATTATCTGACCTCGGGGAGAGAGGGAGACCACAGGAGACGTGAGCGGCTACAATACGCACACTCTAGCTTCAGTGTCTCTGTCATGGGTCCATAACCAGGAACAAACGAGAAAAATACTTCACTTATTTAATACAGAACGCATACCATTGCACTCTGGCAAGGTAGTGCTTTCGAGACAACCGCAGCAATCGCCTGGGTGCGATGTTCTGTGGCACCACCAACTGTGACCGTGGCACTGAACTCTGAACCTACTGCAACGTTTAATAAAGCCTTCTTCCTTCAGGGCCAGTGACCAGTGGTTTAATAGGTATACACACAACGAGGAAACTTTACAGTAACACAAATACCTCTCAGAGGCACGGCTTATCTGTAGCCATATGTTAGAGAAATAGACACTATCGAGCTATTTTTCTCGCTTTATCAATAACTCTTTCTTTTCATTGTGTTTAATCATAGTACTTTACATGCTATTCTTTCATGAACGAATGAAACTACTTCATAGCAGTAACCATTGCTATTCTTGGGAAAAACAATTACAAGATTTGTTTTCAGACCAAGCTTCAAAGTTGGATGTTCTCAAAGTCACTCAGTAAACTGGGGTCATTCAGGATTAAGAAGGGACTTCTCACCTGCACCCACACACCTAGGACCTGACCCTGAGGCACGAGTCTTAGTGGAGGAAGGGGAGCATCACTGGTCCTGTTGGAGCCCAGGGACGCCCTGTTCCTCCTCTCCACAGCTACCTCTGAGATCTGCTTCTGAACTCCCTGTGGCTGAATTCCTCCCCGGACCTCCACGGACACAAAGATGCTTCCGGACGCTCTTGGTGTTTTTAAACACAACAGGCTGGTCTATATATACGTTTATTTGTTACATGATTTATGAGTCTGCACCATTCCGATCTAAGGCAAATATGATGGAAGTTCTAGTTCACCCTACTTTGAGAGTAGAAAGGCACAAAACAGGTTTGCCCGACGCATTGACATGTACAATTAATGCAACACCTTAAGTAAGGGAATGGGTGTATGTAGAGACCCTTTAAAAAAAACTCTCATCTTTGACATTATGTTTTTAAATTAACTGCAATAGATTGAACCCTAAAATAGCAGCCTTTTGAGAGGAACAACTGGAGGAAATTCTTAAAGCATGGATCTGTTGTCTTTAAATAGTCTATGATGAGAAAGGTACATCCGTGGGCCAACAGAGGATCCAAAAATCCCTACGTGTGACTTATTTGAAAACAAATCACTGTGGTACAGAGAGCAGGGAGCACGATGCTTACAGACAGGAGTGGGACATCCAGTGAAACGACACGCACAAACACAAGCGCGGAGAAAATGATGGAAAACTGATAAAAACTAAAACCATATGATGTTAAAGCAAACTATCTAATGACCAGTAACTGCAAAAAATAAAATAAAGACCCCCTCACAGTAGAAGTAACAAAAATAGAACACAATAGTAAACAAGTATATGAACATATGGAAATGCATTGGTTTATAAAATGTTCTACCACTGAGAAGCAATCTTTCTCTCCTCCATACTCTTCTCCGTAATAATGTTGCTCCTGAAGACATGTACTTCATTAAAACCCAGCAGGCTTCGAAGAGTCAGCTGGGTTACAGAGTCTTCCGGGTTGTCATCATGGATACAAAGTTTCTCTCCACAAGCTCCAAATCGGAAATCTAGGTGGTCTGGGTGTGAGGGGTAGGCGAGGGTCAGTAACTCCCTGCCCATAGGATTCTGATCCTGGAGAAGCCAGGTGCCCTGAGGCTGCCCCTCATCTCAGACACATCCTGGGCAGAAAAGGGTGAGCCAGTGCCAAACCGGAGATGACTGTGTGATCCGCAGGTGGGGGTTAGACAGATGGGCAGGGTGTGCTGTGTGGACCCTGGGCTCTCCCTGCTTTGGGCAATTGGGGAACCAGAGCCCTGTGGAGGTCATGCTGCCAGGGAAGGGAGCTCCTAGGTCTCCTGCCAGCTCCCAAAAAGGCATTTTTAGCAATATCAACTCCAACTTCCCTTCCAACGGCACGTCCACACGTCCGCAACCCAAGGGGAGTGGCAGTACTAAAATTACTTTAAGAGTACATTCTGCAGTTTCGGTGGCAGTGATGCTCAGAACGGAGGTGTCCATGAGAGCATGTGACTGTGTTTACTCTCCGCTACCCACACTGCTGAAGTATAATACACCTTCTCACGGCTACAGAACTTTGGTTTAATTGGAGCCCAATAGCCCAGACTGATGAAAAGCAGTAAATGCTATGGTATCCATGCTTGGCTTTCCTACTCTTGGACTTCTTTTTCTTTTTAGAGTCAATTTAAATATCATTACAATGCATCATGGTACCTCTTTGTCACCAAGCCAGTCAAACAGAGAGCCCTGAAAACATTTCCAAGAAGGCTTCCCTCCTCTGCTGCCCTCTGGGAGCAAGACCAGATCCGCCTCAAACAAGAAACTACCTCCCCAAGCTCCAGCTGTCTTAACAGCTACAAGTCAGCTGATTTCCAAGTTCCAAGGTCCTCTTTCTCCACCGCATCTCAAACCTTCTGAACTCTGCACGTCTCTTCAGTGGGTGCTTCATTCCCAGGAAAGCAGCAATCGTGTGGTCCCCTGGTTGCACGGGACAAGTCCTGTGGCACTGAGGATGGCCCCGGGTCCCCAGTCATCCAGGACATACTTCAAGGAGCCCCCACAGTCTGGAAGCCTCGCTTCCTGCGGAGTAAGGAAAAAGCAGTGAACCAACACGTCAGTCTAGGCCAAGGTTGTACCACAAAGTCTGGTCCCCACAGTCTTTGCTTCTGTGGTACCTACTGCATTTTAAATTCTGAAAAGAAGTCAGTAGCCTTAGCAAAGACAGCTCTCTGGTTTCTGCGGCCAAAGAAACATCCATCTCCCCGAGGCCTTTTTCTGGACTTTTGAAGTTTCCGATTGCCTCCGACTCACGGGACCGTGAGAAAAGTGATCTTTCTCGTAGGCCAGGCCACGGCTCACGAGAGCAGAGCAGGACAACACGGAAAACGAGGCAGACAGTCCAAATACATATGAGAAGGCAAACGGGTTCCACCCTTTCCACACAGGAATCTCTCTGAAAGGCTCGGGCCCGCCTGAAGACAGAGCAGAGCGGCCTTCTAGCGGCTTCAGCCACTGGTTCCCCTAAAGCGCGCTCACACGGCGACTGGAGAGCTTCTCAGCTAGTCCCAGTGAAAGGAGCAGAAAGTCAGGAGCATCACAGCTTGTCCTATCCCCCACGGCCTCTTTGCAAACAGTGAGACACGCTCTACCCCACCAGCTAATAGGGCGTGTCTATGGGTGCTCCGTCTTGTATCTAAGAGAAATGAGAAATGTGAGAATATCCGAGCTTTTTGCCGTGATATTGAACAACATTCATCCCTAATTAGCCCAAAGAACATGTTACTATTCTTTTGCAATCATACTAACATCAGTAACTTCTATATTCTACGGCAAAGACAGGGCACCAGAGAGACTAAGTCCGGGCAGCCCCACTGTTGAAATGAACCAAAGGACAGAGATGACTGGCCCCGCAGTAGAGGTAAGTCTTCAGGCATCACGCACGGGGGTGCAGAACGCCACAATCCCCCAGGAACTACCACTCACGGACCCCCGACAGGCTTGCACACAGACTCTGAGCTATTCTCTAGCCTGGAGAGCATCAGTTTTGAAAAGCATGCATTTTTACTTTACATGAGTTTGAACGTATTTAATTTTGAATGGGCTATTTTTATGTTAATTTATCTCTATTCACCCAAGGAACAAAGGCCTCTATATAAAATATATTTGTTTTCCTTTCCACTTAGAAAGTACACATTTGTTCATGTCAGATTTTCTGAAATTTTCATGGAATCCTAAAATGAATATATATGGATTCTGGCACAAATATTGTGATACACTAAAGGAAAACTACTCTCTTGAATTCTTGCTTCCACAGCTTCCAGAAGTTACGAAACCCCCTGTGAGGACAGGTCAGCTGCCTTTCTGTTCGAGCTGACCCTCGCCAGGGGAGGTGGCAGCTGCCGCACTCTGTGCTTCGGGTGCTGCTCTCCCTGCCGGCTTTTCCCCTGAAGCGATGGCCCGCCGCCGGGTGTGCTGAGTTGAGTGTCTGTGGTCCTGCCAACATCGCACAGTCCCACTGAGCTGCACGAAGCCCAGGGGCGCTCACTTCCTCCAGGACCACGGAAGGAGCCAGCCTTTGGGCCTCTTGTAATGAATTTCAAAGAAGGCGGACAAGGGATTTAATGGAGCAAATCTGTGACACAGATGTTAACGGTGCTGGTGACAGGCGAAGACACACACGCAGCAGCGGGCTCCGGGTCACATCTTCTCCCTTCTCTGAGCAAAAACAAACCGCTCAGAAGGCAGAGGACACTGTCTTCCACTGGAACCAGCGGGAATACGGGAGAGGAAACCTCTACTCTCCCGCAAAGATTCATGCCGGTGGTTTCCTGACCCTTCTGTCACTGTTCCTCTGGCCTCAACTACTTACCTTCGTCATAAAAGTGTACGTTCTCATAACCTAACCCAACTTCTTGATTCTTCTTGGGCTCAAACCTAAAAGGGGCTTCGGAGGCCTAATTCCTAGAGGGAACCTTAAATTCTCTGGCAGGACCCCGCCTTGCCACTGGAGCCTGGAGAAGACAGTGGTGTGTCTGGGTCTGGAGGGGTCAGAAGGGAGAGTGCTGGTTTTCACGCTGTCAGGATTTAATTTGTTTTCTTTGTGCATCATCTCATTACCTTGGTACTATTTATACCCACCAATTCTACCTCCCCTTTGTGAGAAAAGTACAGCACAAAGCTGGGAACCTGAAGGGAACTTAGTTTAAGTTCGCTGTTTACATATCCAATAGAAAATGGTCTTCTGGGGCGCCTGGGTGGTTCAGTGGGTTAAAGCCTCTGCCTTCACCTCAGGTCATGATCCCAGGGTCCTGGGATCGATCCCTACATCAGGCTCTCTGCTCGGCAGGGAGCCTGCTTCCCCCTCTCTCTGCCTGCCTCTCTGCCTACTTGTGATCTCTGTCTCTCAAATATATAAATAAAATCTTTAAAATAAAGAAAATGGTCTTCTGTTTTCCTTTTCCAGGCTCCAATCATAAAACACAGATACACAGATTATTAACTATACAGAATCGAAAAGAATAAAGGTTGGAAACTATCTGCCTCTCTGCCTTCATTTGACGGACCATGGGAGGCTAAGGTAGAGGAGGGATTACCAAAGGAAGACGCTCCCAGTCCGTCCACTTTAGTGCTCTGTCTACCGGACCACGAGTCTCCGGAACGATGCCATTCCCACAACTTTCCTCCTTGACACCGAGGCGATCATGGTGGCTTGGGGGAGTGTATTCACCTCAGTTTCAAAAAACAGTTTGTGAAAAGCACAAGCTAATGTGTTGTTATTCTTAATTTAAATGTTGACTGCCTATATAGATTCTAAGGCTGGTGAAAAATACAATATTCAATAAACTATACGGAAAAAAGTCATGATTCTTCTGAATCCACTCTACTTCTCCTTGTTAATGTTCAAGTCTGTACTTAGGCCATGGATAAAGGAAGTTAGGCCTTTGTCCACTCAGTCTTCCAGCCGGGGGGCTGTGAGCAATCACCCCTGCAGCATCCTCCCCACTGTGAAGACCCCAGGTCCCTGATGAGTTTCTATCAGAGGCAGACAAAATACTTCCATCTCGTGAATTTTGTTTTAATCTATAGCAAGTTGTCATTGAAGGGAAAGAGAAAAATATGGGGCAATGTTTAAATTCTTGTTTCCAAAGGAGAACCCCAAAAAGGTACCTTCTCTTCTCCCTTCTCTACCCCCAAATTGTCCTCTCCACATGTTCTTGGAAGTAAGAGCAGCGGTCACTAAGGATAAGCATTCCTCAGTTCCTCAGTGAAAAAGAACTCGAGATCAACCCTGTGCTACTGGTGTCCGGGGGAAGAGATTTATCCCCTACGATCATATGAGGTACATAAACCACTGAATCATAGCCCTGCAGAGTTCTAAAACACCACCAACCACCGAGTCAGGCCCCAGCTCAACAAACGGACACTCCTTCTTGTGAACTAAGACTCCGTAGAAAGCTCTCAAGACGACTCAAACAGAACACAGCCACGCGGAAACCTGTGCCGCTGTGTGTGCCAAGCTGGCAAATGCTGTAAAGAAGTTCTCCCTCGGCCAGGTTTGATGAGGGCCTCCAGCAAGGAGCTCAGAGCCTCTGTCCTGCAGGACCAGGGTTGTCCCTCCCACTCTAGGGCTACAGGTGGGCCAGGACGCTCTGATCCAACCTCAGGATGCCCCCAGGTCAATCCACACAGCCCCTAGGGCGCTCAGGCTATTTTCAAGGCCAGAAATCACAGCAGGGGTACCAGCTGCTCTCTGAACATTTTGTAACTCTAACTTCTCCTCTTCTCAGACTACATTTCCAGGCAGTTAGAAGCAAAACACTCAAAAGAAAGGGTTCTGTCCCTGCAGGGGACCTGGACTAATGGCCCTTCTGCTCTTTCAGGAGCGGTCCCTTGGGCGCATGAGCCTCTGGGTCTTCATATCTAGGGTCCCTTGCAACGTCAGAGGGCTGGATCCATCCAGCTCGGCCATACTCACCAAGCCCTCACAGACACGCACACACAGACGCCCCCCCCCCCAGGCTTTCCGGATGCACACCTGGGGTCCAGGTCTCCGCAGAGCGCCAGCGATCACACCGGGCCCTGCAGCGCCTGGCCCGGCTTCTCCCTGGCTTTCCTGCAGGTGTACAGCCACTTGATGATGCGGGCGTTCCTCTCGACCACCGAGGTGGTGCTGGGCACCTGCTCCGCCAGCCCTTCCTCCTGCAGCCCCGCGTCGCTGCCGCTCTGCCGGGAGAAGCCGCTGTCGGAGGTGGCGACGCTCACGCTGCGGACCTTGAGTGTGACGCGGTCCGATCCCGCGGAGAAGTTCTCCCTCCCGAGAGCTTCCACGACCTCCGGTTCCAGGCCGCAGAACTGGAAGAAGGTGTCCCACTCGGCCAAGGACGCAGAGTAGCGGGAGCTGAGGTCTGACTGCGACCGCTGCAGCCCCCCGCGCCTCGACCCTCGCAGCTCCGGTTCCCGGGGCGCAGCCGGCACTGGGGTGGGCGTCCCACAAGGTGCTGGGCGCGCCGGGGGCGCGGGAACGTCGGGGGCCGCGGAGGCCGCCGCAGAGCCGGGCTTGGACGGGGCAGGCTCCTCGCGCCTGGCCCCGATCTCCTCTCGCACCTGGGGCGTCTCCGGGGACAGCGACGTCTTGTCCTTGCCCGGGCCTTGGAAGAGCTTCTTCACCAGGCCCGCCCTGGAGCTGTCGGCGCCCTGGCCTCGGACGAAGTCGCATTTCTGCCGGTAGATGATCAGCGAGTCGGGCCTCAGCGGCTTCCGAGCTATGGCCCTGCGCGCCACGGCACCGGCGACACGAGGCGGAGGCCGAGGATCGCCCGCGGTCCCTTCGCTCGCCCCGGGGTTGCTGCCCGCGGCCGCGGTCCCCGCGCCGGCTCTCGGAGGGCCCCGCACGTACTTGGCGCGGTCGGCCGCCAGCCTCTCCACGGCGCTCCTGCGTGCTGGCCCCGCCGCGTCCCGGACCCTGACGGCCGCGGGGTCCCGGGTCAGCAGTCGCTCGTTCTGGGGCGCGTCCAGGGCTGGCAGGGCTCGCATTCTCGGGGCTCCGCCGGTGCTCCGCGTCCCGTGGAAACGCGCTCCGCCGGCGGCTCCTGCGCGTCTTGAGCCAGTTCCGAAGTCCGCACGGGGTGGGGAAGGGCGCTCGCGCCAGCCGGCCCAGGTCCAGAGTCTGGTTAGCTCGAGTCCGCACCTATCGGCGACCCGCCCCAGCACCCCCCACCCACCGCGCCCCCGGCTCCTCCCCGCGCGCCCTCACCTCCTTCCCCGCACAGCTCCGGGTTCGGCACCGCCCCCTCGCCGGGCTCCACCCCTACCTCCCGCCCGGCCCCACCTCTCACCTCCCGCCGGGTCCGGGCGCCCGGTTCCCGCCCCCGCCCCCCCGCTCGCGGCGGAGCAGCCAGGCTCCGGGGGGACCGGGGGGCGGACCGCGCTAGGGCGCCGCGCAACCCGGATGGGCTCTGCGGCGCGGGAATGCCCGGGCTGTGCCCCAGGGCGGAGGAGCCGGGAACTCCCGAGCTGGTTCAGCCCCAGGTATCAGCCGCCTCCTCCCCGCCAGGGCTGCCCTGGGTCACCGCTGGACGCTGGCACTTCCGGAGTGGGGTAGGGCAGCGGGACCGGCGGTCCCCACCCCCGGAGCAGGTGTCCTACGTCCTTTGAATTCTTAAAGGGACCTCGGCGTGTTTCGAAACTTTCCACTTTGCTTCACTTTCTAAGGTCTGCTCAGAGCACGCACCCTTACCAGAAAGGAAACGGTTAGGAAAGGAACGGAGACGCATCGCACCACAGGGCTTGGCTATGCGTCGGGTAAAAAAGAATCTGGGAACACAGCAGGGACCAGCCATGGGTCAGCCCAGCCCAGACCACCAGGGGCAGAGACTCATGGGAAGAGCAGGCTGGTGGCAGAGGCGAGGCCCCAGGGAGTTGGGAAAAAACCCGACCCAAAATCCGGAATGTCTGCTAATTTTACTGTAACCAAGGCAACGGGGACCCGTTCACCAGGGCAGTGGGTCAGGTTAGGAATGCTAGAAGTGTAAGAGAAAATATTTCCAAAATTTCACTATTTCCAAAAGTTGGGCAAAAGACAAAGTATTTGCTGGAGAAGTGAGAGGTCCATTTTATCTCTTATGTTAAAGCCAGCTCCAAGGTATATATGGACCTTTCCGAGTTCTGGTTGAGTGCCACACAGCAGCCTGTGGATGGCGGACAGGAGGGTTCTTGCGGTCTGGGGGCAGGTCTCATTTCACCGCTTGAGGGCCAGGGAACACCAAAGGGGCTGGTGGTGGGTCAGCAGTCGCCGCGGACTGACCGCCATGCCCTGATGATCAGAGAACCGCAGCGAGCTTGTGCCGGATGCGCCTTTAGACCTTTCGTCCCTGTGAAGCTAAACCTCATAGGGATAGAGCCCGGCAAGAAACCAGGTCTCGGAGAACCAGACTAACCAGATAGTATCCTGGGAAGATGTTATAGTCTCGGAAAAAGAAGTCCATGATCCATTGGTGGTGGTGGGGGGGGGGGGGGGGTTCTAGAGTAAGAGAGAGATTTAGAGAGGGCAGGATGCTGGGCTGGACACACTGTATCCCACAGATGATGGGAGCCCAAAGTCTAGCATTTTTCCCCCTCAGGCAGCATGGTCTTTTTTCAGTCAGAGCAGGGAAAATATGTGTTTAATTGTTTAGTCCAAAGTGTCTGCCCTTGTCTAATTTGTACTTATTCTTTTGCAGTTACAGCAGTTCTGAGAACTCCTGAGCATGGGCCCTGCTATGTCCGAGCTAGCTGACTTATGTGTCCTTTTGGACACATAACAAACCTTTCAGGGACTTCATTTTGCCATTCATACAAATTCTCACTTTTATAGCTCAGACCTTTCATTGCTTGATACTGAGCAATAAATGCTCATATAAATGCTCAACAAATGCTCATCGGAGCAGCCTAGGCTTAGGTTTCAGCTCTGCTTCCTCTTCGGACTTCAGGATCGGACCTCTCAGTGCCTTCGGTGGCTCATCAATCAGAGCTCACTGTACCCACTTTGCTAAGGTTTCTGTTAAGTTAATGAGATTATGTACATAAAGAGCAAATTTTCTAAATTTAGCAAATTCACTAAATGTTAAATCTATTATTTTGCTGATGATGGTTTTAAGTTAGCTGCTTATCAAATTTTAAATACAGTTAGTAAATTCACATATGAGAACTGAACAACTTAAGAGTAAAAGTAAAACTACTATAAATAAAGTTGTATTTAAGACATTGCTACTGGACAAAGCTAATTATATTTATATCCATAATTTTCTACCCATTAAACATAATTTACTGGAAAACTAGAACTGGAATAGCAAAATAATAACAAGAAAATTGCTTAAGTAAAGTATTCTTGTTGCTCACTTTGTAGCTTAAACTTTGACCTAATTTCCTTCCTGTGTCTCCTCAAAAGGAGAAGGTGCTTATGGACCCAGTGATCCACAAACTCTATTGCTGGGAATTTACCCCAAGAAACCAAGAAGAGATGTGTGCACAGTATGAGGACTTTCACTGCAGACAGAGAGTTGAAGTCTAGTCATTCCACAATGGAAGGAAGGGCGAGGTGATGTGTGATACCCCATGAGATAGTATTATCCAAACATTTACAATCATACTTTATACAATACCTTATGAAGTAAGAAATTATCGTGATAATCATGAATTTATTTAAGTATTACAAATATAGTAGCAGTCTGGATAAATTTCTAGAAACATAAAACTTCTCAAGACTACATCATGAAGAATGGAAAATCTGACCTAGAACTAGGAAGGAGATTGAATCAATAATCAAATATCTCCCCAAAACAAAAGCCCTGGGCCTGATGACTTCACTAATCATACATTTAAAGAACTAATACCAATCCTTCTTAGCATTTACCCAAAAATCAGAGAGGAGGGAACACTCCCTAACTCACTCTATAAGTTACCTGATTACCCTGAAACCAAAGCCATACAAAGACACTGCACGAAAACTACAGATCAATCCCTATGAACATTGATACAAAAATCCTCAACAAAATGCCAGTGAACAGAACTCAGCAGCATATTGAAAATAACAGTATATACCATAACCAAGTGGGATTTATTCTTGGAATGCAAGGATGGTTTCACCATATGCAGTTTGATCAAAGGAATGTACCCCATCCACAGAATGAAGAAGAAAAAGAAAAAAAAAAAAAGATCATTGCAATTGATGCAGAAAAAAACATTTGACAAGA
Organism: Mustela nivalis; assembly: GCF_964662115.1. Classification (NCBI taxonomy): domain Eukaryota; kingdom Metazoa; phylum Chordata; class Mammalia; order Carnivora; family Mustelidae; genus Mustela; species Mustela nivalis. Next base: position 102,078 of record NW_028135607.1, read on the forward strand.
AAATACACTTTCATGATAAAAAACACTCAACAAACTAGGAATAGAGGAAAACCATCTCAACACTAATTAGAGCCATTTCTGAACCCACAGTAAATATTATATTTAATGATGAAAGAAATTATTTCTCTAAGATGAGGAACAAGGCAGAAATGCTTGCTTTACTACTTCTATTAACATAGTGCTGGAAGTTCTATCAGAGCATTTAAGCAAGAAAATGGCATAAAAGGCATCCAATTTGGGGGAAAAAAAGGATGTAAAATTTTCTCTGCGTGCATATGATATGATCTTATACATAGGAAACCCTAAAGATGGTGGTCACATACACACACACAAACTGTTAGAATGAAAAGTTAAATTCAACAAAGTATCAGGATACAAAGCCAATATATAAAAATCATTTTCATATTTATACACTAACAAACAATCTGAGAAGAAAATTACAAAAACAATTGTACTTATAATAGCATCATAAAAGGAAATTCTAAGGAATTAAACAGGGAAGTTGAAAACTTGTACAATGAAAACTACATTGCTGAAATAAATTTTAAAAACGATGTAAATAAATAGAAATTTATTTACATCTTTTTAAATGTTTATGGAGTAGAAAACTTAATTTTGTTAAAATCTCAATACTACCCAAAGAAATCTACAGATTCCATTTAATCTCTATCAAAGTCCCAATGACATCTTTGCAGAAATGGGAAAAAGCCAAACCTGAAATTTATATGGAATCTCAAGGGATCTCAAATAGTCCAAATAATCTTAATAAAGAAGAATAAAACTGAAGCACTCACCCCCACCATTTCAAAACTTAACTACAAAGCTACAGTAAGCAAAAGAGTGTGGTATTGCCATAATACCCAATATAAATAAACCCAGTACAAAGAAACCATAAGACCCAGAATTAATCCCTGATATATATGGCAAATGATTTTCAAGTCTTCATTGATTTCATTGAAATCAATTTCAATTTCAAAGAATTGAAAACAATGAAATCATTGATTTCATCGAAGTCATTGAAAAATGACTTCAAATCAAATCATGTTGAAAATCAAATGATTTTTAACAAGGGTGCCAAGACCATTCAATGGAGGAAAGCACAGGTTTTTCAATGAAAGGTGCTGGGAAAACAGTATCCACATGCAGAAGAGTGTATCTGAACTCTTACCTAATCGACTAGAAAAATGAATTCAAAATGGACCAAGACCTAAAACAGTAACTTAGAAGAAAACAAGACAAAATCTTCATGACATTAGATTTAACAATGATTTCTTGCATGTGACAGCAAAGGCACAGGCAACAGAAGGAAAATACACAAGTTGGACTTCATGAAAATCGAAGCATTCTTGCATCAAAGGCACCATCCTTAGAGTACAAAAACACCCCACAGAGTGAGCCTGGCGGTGGGTATTAAGGAGGGCCTGTATGGCATGGGGCACTGGGGGTGGCGCATAAACAATGAATATTGGAACATGACACCAAAAACCAATGATGTACTATATGGTGACTAACATAACACAATTAAAAAAAAAATGCAACCCACAGAATGACAGGAAATGCTTGCCAACCACGCATCTGATGAGGGAGTACATCCAGAATGATAGAGAAATCCTACCAGTCAAGAACACAAAAACAAAACAATTCAGAAGTGGGCAAAGGATTTGAATACACATTTCTCTAAGAAAGATTATAAAAATGGCCAATAAACATGTGAAAAGATGCTCAGCATCAGTGGTCACATAAATGAAATAAAAACCACAGTGAGTTGTTGCCCCACAGCTGTTAGGGTGGCTAACACACACACACACACACACACACACACAAAGAAGGCAGGAAACAGCTGGTGCCGATGAGCAGTTGGAGACAGGGAGACCCTGGGCACCTGCGGTGGGAACATAAAACGGCATGACGCCGCGGAAACACCACGGTGCTTCATGAAAAAATTAAAATAGAACCGCATGTGATCCAGCAATGCCACTTCTGGTTATTTTACCCAAAACAATTGAAAGCAAGGTCTCAGAGATTCACAGTGGCTAAAATAGGGAAGCAGCCCAAGTGTTCCTCAGTAGGCGACGGGGTGAGCAGCATGCGGCGTGTCCCTCCAGCGGAGCGTCATCAGCCTTTAGCTGGAAGACAGCCCTGTAACACGCTGCAACGCGGGGTCACCCTCATATCATGCTCAGTGAGACAAGCCATGCACAAAAAGACAAACGCGGTATGCTTCCACTTATAGGAGGTCCTTGGAAGACTCAGAATTATGAAGACAGAAAGTGTGATGGTGGTTTCCAGAAGCTAGGAAAAGGGGAGAATAGGGAATAGGGAATCTTTTTTTAAGATTTTATTTATTTATTTGACAGACAGAGATCACAAGTAACAGAGAGGCAGGCAGAGAGAGGGGGGAAGAAGGTTCCCTGCTGAGCAGAGAGCCCGATGCAGGGCTCGATCCCAGGACCCCTGAGTCCATGACCTGAGCCGAAGGCAGAGACTTAACCCCCTGAGCCACCCAGGCGCCCCAGGGAGTTGTCTTCTAAGGGGGACAGAGTTTCTGTTTTACAAGATGAGAAGTTACAGGGTGGACAATGGTGCCGGTCGCACACAATGTGATTGTCTTTAGTAACACTGAACTCAACACTCAGAAATGGTTAATGTGATTGCTGGGTTATTTTGCCACAATAAAAAAATGAGAATAAAGACAAATCTGCAGTAAAACTATACAATGGAGTATGACTCAGCAATAGTGAGGAATGAATTACTGATAGATCCAATTTAGATGAGTCACAGGAATTATGCTGAGTAACAAAAGCCATACCGAAAGTTTGCCCTATGTGTTCATTTGAATAGAATTCTCAAAATGACAACATTATGGAAATGGAGAGCAGATTGGTGGTGCTGGGGTTAGGGACAGAAGTAGTTGAAACGAGGGTCTAACAATGAAAGGACAGCATGGGGCATGTTGTGACGGACGTGGTCTGTGTCCAGACTTGCACCCCAGCAGAGGCCTGGCTATGATGTTTTATCACATATTCACAGATATTACCCTTGGGGGAAACTGGGCAAAGGGTTAACTGATCTTTCCCTATTATTTCTCACATCTGCATATTAACTATCTTTTTTAATCTCAAAGTATGTTTAATCATTAAAAAGTAAAAATAGTAATATAAATAAGTGAATAAATAAATAGGTGTATTGGTTATATTTATTCTAGCACTTCAGTCTTGTAGAGCATAATAAATATTTATTGAGCATTTATTATATGAAGAGCACTGTTGCTTTTAAAGTGCAACATTTTTCTGATCATATTGTGTAGTTTTTGAAGACCAGAACTTTTCCTTTCTGCATTGAGTCCCTAACAACTAGCAGAGTGTCTGCATCCAGTGGGTGACCAATAGGAGTTTGTCGACTAATCTGTACTCTTATACTCCTGATCAATTACTGACATTGACCAGTATCAATAGCTCTTCAGCTACTTCTCTGAATGTATCCATTAAACCACGAGTCCCTCGGATCTTTATATTAACAGGCCGCCTTGCTCGTTTCACTCCGCAACCAGAAGCTGAGTCACAACAGACAGTCTGTGTTCTGTCCGACATCAGTTTCTACGTGCATATAGGGGCGCGTCCCTGGGCCTAAGGAGGGAGCAAAATCACAGTTTCTAATTTTCAAAATAGTTAAGTTCCGTTCTTTGGGGAATGGGTTCTTGCCTTCTTTTACACACACTGAAGAATTTGAAGAACGACATTAGTACTTAATTGCTGTGGTTTGATCTAGTTCGGGTGATGCACAGCTGGATGCGGGGTTTATCACAGCAAACTGCACAAACATTGAAATAGTTTTTTTTTCAAGCTGAGTTTATGAAATAAAATACAAATCATTTTCTTCAATTAAAAAAAACCACTGTCGTTTCAATAGAACCAGTGCACAAAAGTGCTTCTTACTATTTTTGTGGATCTGTTAGGGGTCAGGCTCGAGGCAAGACACAGAAGGTCTGGTTATAGCTGGGGGAGCGCAGATCTGTGTTTGTGGGGCAGTAGCCCAGGTTACGCCTGTATTCTGGCCTAATTACTCACACTGTCCCTCTAACAAATACCTCATTTGGATGATAGCCATATGTTCATTCCAGTTACGAAGGTTAATTAACTTTAACTTAATTAATTATCTAATTAATTAAAATTTTTTTTAAAAAGTTGTTTTTCTGGGCTCAGTTCCCCATTCTGAAAATGAGAACGTCAGCCTAGGTGACGCCTCCGGTCTGTCTGGCTCTGCCCTGCGACCTGCGAGGAAAGCACGTAGGTCTGAAGGGCGACGTTTCTTCTGGGTTTCTGGCTCTCAGGAAATCAGCCTCCTTCACCAAAGAAATTCAACGGAAGCATCCTTAAAGTAAAACAGAAGTGCCAACCCTGCTCTGATCACACTCTGGAGTGCCATCCGCGCTCTCACTTGCTAGGCTTCCTGGGACTCAAGAATGACAAAGCCCTCACAATGATGGGCTTTGTCCTGGTAGGCCTCTAAGTTAGATAAGCTTCCTGTCCTCCAAGTATGGGATAGCAGGAGGTTGTAGGCAGGGGAAGCTGGAAGCAGCAGCAAGACCAGGAAAGGGGGACTGCTGGGGGTGGAGGGGGCACTCTGAGCCGCGGGAGGGGCTGGGGCTGCCTCCGAGCCAGTGCCCTAGGAAGGCACCCATGGCAAGAGGGGTTTCCAGCCCAAAATCCGGGGGTTTGAGATCTTCACAAGCAATACAAAGGATCTATAAACTATCATCAATATTGTGAAAATCCAAATAGAAATGGTTCCTCTCCTTTACAGCTGATTGGCTTAACCAGAGTGTCAGACTCCCGGGCTTCCAGCCAGCATGAGAGCAGGGGAAGCAGAAGCAGACAGAGAAAGCCTGGTGAGACAATTCAGGAGAGGAATGGGACGACCCCGACCTCACTCTCTTCACTTCCAGACGTCAGAGTCCCCTGCAGCCCAAGCGTCACGCACAACAGGCCTCGAGCAGTTTCTTTAGCTTAGGAAGAGGATAAAATGCCTTGTTGAGAATAACTCAGCGCGTCCTACGATGAGAACAGGACAGACTCTGCTTCAACGTAAGATTTGCAGGACGGTTACATGACCGAGACGCTGCGGTCAGACAGTAATTCCTTCTTCAGGCTCTGCTCAGTCACTACCCCCTTTCAGGGTAGCTGGGACCATTGGTCTGGTTTGGGATGCTGTTCCTTCCAGACTCAGAAGGCCTATGTGTGCCCTGAGGTCTTGCCCTGAGCAGTCTCCACGGCAGACTTCCCTTGTTTGTGTGTTTGTTTGTTTTTGATGTGTGTTTGTTTGTTTTTGTTGTGTGTTTGTTTTGTTTTAACGAATGACAGGCAGTTCTTGGATTTTGCTAGGCCATTTTCTCAAGACACGGTTCCTATATACAAATTCTTTTTCTTTTGTTTTCCATCTGATATGCTGTGAAATTTGCTGGATGCCTTCTTGCTAGTTACAGAGGTTAGTGTTTCTTGTGAGATAAATCTGAGCAAATAGAAGCATGCCCAGGGCGGGTTGTGGGAAACAACCCTGGTGAATGTGCAGGGCCTTGCTGGGGAGGTGTGAAATGCTAGGCAGTAGGCTTCATCAAACATTTCTGGTTAGGAGACTGACAAAATTATGAGGTCCTAAATTAATTGGAGTACTCTAGTTTTCTTGGGTCCTAACTTCAGTCATATCGAAAAGGGGCTTTCCTTTACCCCTGATTCCAGGAAGAGGAGTGTCTTCCTAAGTGATAGCAGGAGGCATTTATAGGAGCGCCCAGGGAAATGGGCCTTGTCCTCAGAAAAGTCTGGGAAATTACCTCTTAAATTGTCCTTTTGGGACTAACGTTATACAGCGACATCATGAAGAACCTGAGTTCTCTGCGTGAGGGAAACCCGTTTAATTTTGTTTGGTACAAACCTTCTCAGGCGTACTGGAGAGCAACCCTTGCTGGGGAGTCCTAGCACACAGTTCAGTGTGTTTGTTTTACCTTGTTCTTTCTGCTCAACTCTGCCCACAGGCCCTGCTCAGAGAGAACAAGGTGAACTCACTGAAGTGCCTTTTGAATATTGAACACAAGTTAAAATTCATTTGTTAACTTTTTAACTCTATGTCAGGACCCATTTTCTACAGGCATGTGCCCTGCCTTAGCCAGAGGGAGACCCCGCTGTAGCCTGTCCCAGCCACAGGAAGACCAGCACGCCCTCTCCCGGCACCAGAATCCTGCCATGTCACTGCAGCCTAGTTCCTCCTGCAGACTGTCCTAAACTTTCGGGAAACTGGTCAGTATCCCCTTGTGAAAACCTACTGAGTAGTCATGAGAAAACATTCCTTAACAGCCTCTCACTATCTGGGCATCACGCCGGGTGGCTTTGCTCACCTTTTTGTGACTGTCACCACAGTCCATTTTCTTCCTTACAGTCACTCTAGGGCAGCTTTGAAGTTCATCAGGAAACAAGAAACACAGGGAACAGAGACTTCCCAGTGCACAGAGGCAGCTGAGTCATAGTTCCTGGAGCAGAGAGCTCTAGGTCGCCAGAGGGAAGGGGGGTGGGGTTAGTGGGGGTGTTAGTGGGGGTCAGTGGGGGGCTAGTGGGGGGATGCTTACTTCCCCAGGGGTTGAGGCCACAGAAGCAGACAACTCCAGGTGCCAGAGGGAAGGGGGGAGGTTAGTGTTGGAGGAGGTTGGAGGGGGGTTAGTGGGGGGCTAGTTTTGGGGAGGGATGCTTACCTCCCCAGATTTTGAAGCCCCCAGAGGCTCCAGGTCACAGCATGACCCCATCCACCCCAGTAGCAGCCGGATGGCTCTGAGGCAAACACACAGAGACTCCTCAGGAACACTGTGGGAAACCAGTCACAGTGGAAAAGTGGCACAGTTGTTCTTTCTGGACAAGAACACAGTGTGCTTGTCTAGCACCTGAGCACACAGGTGCTTCAGACAGCGACACTGTGACCTGAGTGAAAGAAGACACTGGTGTCGAATTGCAGGGACGTGTTTCTAATTCTCTCTAAAACTTTCATGGCTTTGTGTGGATGTTAATCTTCAGTTAATATGATTTTACATAATCAGTTGGCAGTTCAACAGTATTGAACCTGTTCTAAGAGGGCAGATGTGGTTTCTGGAAACCAAAAACCCGTATCAAGGAACCTACTTATCGTGTCCGTGACTATGCCAAGAAATGAAGTTTGGAGGAAAAGGCCCTGGCTTGACAAGTTTGCCTTGAGTGGCCAAACGAGGAGCAATCCTCTGTGACCCATGGGAGGTTAGTAATGTCGTTTTTGAAGAGCTCACACCCTCCTCGGAATCCAAGGGACCAAGAAGTTCCCAAAATCAATTGCTAAGAACTGGATATTAACCAAACAGTAAAATAAATAATAAATTACCTATACAATAATATACTTCCAGAGATAATGGCAGACTTTACTAATTTACTTTGACTTTATGGAGGAAGTTTATTAATTTTGAGACAGTTTTTTTTTCTTAAAGATCTGCACATTGATAGACCATGGGAACAGCAGCCGCATGGACACGTTTGCTCCAATTTCCGGTTCTGATTGTAAGTCAACACCGGGTTGGGAAAGTACATGGATTTGTTCTATTTTTTTAAGATTTTATTTATTTATTTGACAGAAAGAGAGAGCACAAGCAGGGGAGCAGCAGGCAGAAGGAGAGGGAGAAGCAGGCTCTCCACGGAGCAGGAGCCTGATGGAGGACCGCACCCTAGGACCCCGGGCCACGACCCAAGCCAGAGGCTGTCGCCCAACCTACAGAACCACTCAGGTGCCCCAACACACTGATGTTACAGGCAGGTGGTCTGGGGCCAAGTCCCAGCTCTGCCGCCTACTAGTTATAAGGCCTGATGGAAACTAAGGACTGTCCACTAGAGCTGTATGAGGCAATCCCGCCTTCCTCACGGGATTCTACACAGACTGTAGGGCGTTGTGTGTGGAAGTCTCTGATACAATCAGCATTTTTTCTTCCTCTAATGAACTCTTTCCTTTACTCAGATATTCTCTTTCTGTCAGTTCTGAAATCTTGAGGTTCCCTAAGCTAGAAAGTATGTCTGAAAGCAGCTGGGAGACTGCGGGCCCCATTTCCCTGACAACCTTGTACAAGCTTCTTCGGGCAGATCTTCGCCTCTGTAGTTAAATTTGCTAAATTTGCTCAAATTGTCAATGTGATACTCCATATCAGGAGACAAGTACTGATTTGGGTCCTTAAAACCCCATCTCTCATGCTCCAGGGGTGCCCTTGGGCTCCAGCGGTGGGAAACCTGCATCTCTGGAACCCTAAAGAGAGAGCGAGCAGCCGCAGAAAGCTGTCTGGACGCCCACTGGAAACCATGGGACAGGAGGAGCGAAAGGGAGCTTGTTGGCAAAACGGGTGATAGCTTCGGGCTGTTTGGGGCCTTCGGTCAGGCAGACCCCACAGCACTCAGGCTCTGACCAGTCCGAAGCAAGTCAAAGCCCCAGAGGGTTATCTTGTTGGTACTTCCATTTCCTCCGAGTCTAAATTACACGATCGTTTACCACAGATCTGTCATGGAAACACCTGGTCAGTTAGCTGTCAGCATTCTCTTCTTTTCCTTCTAGATTTTAGCAAAGACACAGTTTGATGTGAGTCATGAGGAACAAAAAACTCCAGGTCACACCCGTACGTGGCAGTGATTTGTAGTGGGAAAGTGTTACGAAGGAACTTTGAGGTGGTTGCACACAACAGCATCTGAAAGATGGAAAATAGGTACCTCCCTTGAGAACTGGGTTACGCTTTTCTTTAGCTCTCTCTGCTAACTCTCACATGGATCAGTAGTAACGTTCTCTCTCTCCCCTCAAAACAAACAAACAAACAAACGAGAGAGAGAGAGAGAGAAACGGAGGGTTTTGAGTCAGAGATGGGAGCTCAAATCCTGGTTCCATCAAGTCAGTAAATGTGAAATCTTGGGCAAAGCATACGGCCTTTCTTAGATTTGGGTTTCTAATTGGCAAAGTGACTCCAACTCCATCAACCCGTAGTTCATGTCCCCTGAAACAAACACCGCCGCACCCGTACCCAAAGATACATGCTGTTTGGAGAAACGCAGGCTTCCTCCTCTCTGCGCGCTCTCGGCACTACAGACGCTGCCTCAGCCTGGTCCAGCACTCCAGTGGCCTCGGAGATCATGCCTCATTTGTTCTCGGAATCTCACCAAGTGTAATGCATAATGCAGAGCATAAAGGCCAGGGCAGAGGATCTGCCGCTGCACTGGGCTGGCTTGATCCCTGACTTGGTGACTTGCTAGTAGAGGGATACGAAGAATGGTGCATCGACTTCTGCTCTAGCTGCAGAGGGATAGGCACCATCTTATAGGCTAGGATGAGGGTTAGAGAAGCTGATATTGGAACTTAGTACACCCCCTAGTTTGTGGGAGGTGCTACACACTCCTCTGATAAAGGAAGGAACTTGTTCTCACGTCCACAGCCGTGTCTCTTCAAAGACCCACCTCAGATGTTTCTCTACGGTTCCATCTCCTTTCCCTCTACTTCCAAATCTTGATAGCAGTAAACTGGTAGTCAATGGTTATCCCTTTGAAGTATGGAATTGTCTCCCTTGGTACAAAGTAAGAAAGAAAACCATCTTTGATAACTAAAATAACCCCACAAAATTATAGGGGCTTAACATAACAGAAGTCACATTTCTCACAAGGCGGCAGGGATTGGGAAGTGGATGGCTCTCCACCAAAGATTTGTGGTCGCCTCAATGCACTTATATTTTGCAATGTTCCTATGAGGAACAACATTTGCTAGCGCATCTTGCATGGGTGAATTCATGCAACTGAGTCCCAGCCTATAGAATATGGACAGAACGATGCCTATGTTTCCAGGGTCAGCCCGTAGAAGTGTTCCCATGGGTCCTCCACTCTGATCTTGACCCCAGCGGCCACTGGGTATTGTTGGAGCTGACTTCAGTGGGTCTTAGAAGCCACTCATGGAAAATAGCCAGGTTACTGTTAGGAGGGTCCCTGCAAGTTGACCTGACCCCTCATCCCTGCTGCTGGTCAGAAACACCCACCCTTGGAGATTCTTGGAGATTCCTTCCAAGAACCTAGAGCCAACATGAGAAGTCCTCACTGTCTCCCTCACTGATTAAAATTCATGGAAGCTCACATCCTTCTAACCCATTAATTCCAATGAATTTGGTGGTCTGAATTTAAGTGTATTTGATGAGAGAAAACAAAGACAAGAATGTGTTCATGTAACCTATCATTATATTTTGGAATATTAGTCTATTGTGTTTTTGTTTCTCCCCCATTCTGTTAAGGTTTAAACATGAAACTTGTGTTTCTAAGCTTTAAAACTCTTTTAATTATTAATATTTGAGTAAAATATTGCATGAAAAGTTGTATGAGAGAATATGTATTCTTGGGCTGGGAAATATGTCCTTGCACCCAATGCAGACTTTCAAAAAATTACTTTTATCACACAATACTACACGCATATGACCTTTGTTTTTCCACAGAAGACATACAGATGATCAACAGACACATGAAAAGATGCTCGACGTCACTCATCACCAGTGAAACACAAATCAAGCCACAATGAGGTGTCACCTCACACCTGTCAGAATGGCTAGAATCAACAGCACAAGGAACGACAGGTTTGGACAGGATGCGGAGAAAGGGGAACCCTCCTACACTGTTGGTGGGAACGCAAGCTGGTGCAGCCACTCCGGAAAACAGCATGGAGGTTCCTCAAGACATTAAAAATAAAACTACCCTATGATCCAGCAATTTCACTATTGGGTATTTAGCAAAGAAAATGAAAACACTAATTCAAAAAGATAAATGCACTCTATGTTTACCTCAGCATTATTTCCAAGAGCCAAGATATAGAATCAATCCTAGTATTCACCCATAGATGAATGGATAAAGAAGATGGGGAAAATATAAGCAATGGAATATTACCCAGCCAGCAAAAATACGACATCTTGCTATTTGCAAGAACATAGATGGCTCTAGAGGGTATAATGCTAAGTAAAATAAGTCAGAAAAAGACAAACATCATATTATTTCACTCCTATGTGGAATTTAAAAAACAAAACAAACAGCGGCACCTGGGTGATGCCGGCGGTTAAGCATCTGAATCTTGGTTTCAGCTCAGGCTGTGATCTCAGGGTTGTGGGATCGAGCCCCACATTGGGCTCTGCACTCAGTGCAGAGTCTGCTTAAGACTCTCTCTCCCTCTCCCTCTGCCCTTCCCCTTGCTCTCTCTCAAATAAAAAAATCTTCTAAAAAATAAAATAAAAACACAAAACAAGTGAACAAAAAAAGAGACACACAAACAAACAATAATGGACTCTTAAATACAGAGAATAAACGGGTAGTTACCAGAGGGGAGGTGGGCTGGGGGACGGATGAAGCAGGTGAAGGGGATTGAGCGTAAGCGTGATCCGTGTGACACTGAGTAATGTAGAGAATTGCTGAGTCATTAGACTGTACACCGGAAGCTAATATAACATATTAATTACGTTAATTTGTCATCTATACTGGAATAAAATGGAGAACACACACATAAGTGTCTGTGTAATGAGTTATTACATGAACACCAACGTGCCCACCACTCAGACAGGAATAAAACATCGTCAGCATCTCCCCTGTGACTTGGCCTGGTGGTAATATCTTCCGGTCGAACACACCAGGTGTGTTGGGCTTATTATCATTTCAGAAGGGAAGAGTACATCATGGGGGAGCCGTAAAGCTTCTCAGCAAAAGGTGTTAGAAAGGACCTGTACTAGGATTTGATTTATATTTGGTAATTTGGGGGAAAACTTAAGGAAGAAGGGCTTTGCTCTGGGCTGGAGGCTCCCCGGGGGATGGGTGATTTCACTGCTGGGCCCCAAAACATCTGGTGCAGGAGAGGGAGGACGGAGTGAGGCAGACAGGCAGCAGACACGACCTCTGGCTGGAGATGGGCACTGGGCGGTTTGTAGCTTGGACAATGTCCACGTTTGGTCTGTTGAGGCGTGACTGCCAAGGGCTCTTAATCTTTGTCCACACCCGGTGTTGAGGAGGAGGGCACCAGCCCAGCTCCAAAAGGGGAGGGTAAGTTTTTCTCTCTCTCAGGGGTCACCACACCTCTCTGTGCTCCTCTTCCTGGGGACCTGCAGCTGCTGTGTCATTAAAAGTACCTTTGTGACCCTGGGAATCCAGGTGTTGAAATTGTCTGCCGGACAGTAGCGCATGGGTTCCCGACCTCCCGTTCAAACTGAGGGTCCTTTCTATTCTTCTCCAAGTTAACACTGAAACAATTACAGGTGACCTCAGAACAACACAGGTTTGAATTGCATGGGTCTACTTATTTGTGGATTTTTTTCAATAAGTATCAAAAACATGTGATATCAATAAATACAGCACAGTACTGTAAGTGTATTTTCTTTTCCTTATGATTTTCTTCATAACATTTGCTTTTCTCTACCTTGCTTTATGAAGAACATGGTATATAATGCACATAACATACCAAATATGGATTAATCAACTGTTTATATTATCAGTAAGGCTTCCAGACAACAGTGGGCTATTAGCAGTTAAGTGTTTGGGGAGTCAAAGTTACATGAGGTTTTTGAATTGAGAAGGGGGCTCAGTGGCCCTAAAGCCCATATTTCCAAAGGTCAACTATATACCATTTTCCTCAGTTTTTAAAGAACTCTAGAATCAAGCATTTAAAGATTGAAGGAAATAGTCAGATGTATTGACACAACAGCTCACTTTCACAAAACTCCCTGTGGTATTTAAAAGGACCGCCTTTGACTTGCTTTGTGGCTTCAGCCTTTCTGTGCCCTCAACTCCATGCTTCGTGCAGTACCAGCCCATTTTCAGAAGGAAATCTGCTTCAAAACCATATGAAACATATCTTCTCTATTGACCATATTGGCAGCTAACCCATAATTTGCATGGTCAAAAGATGTGCCCCGTTCTGCTAACTTGGATGCGACTGGCTATGGAACTCGGGTTTGCTCCCATCAGCAACATGGTGCCAGGAGGGCTTCTGGGGATAAAGGGGGTGACACCAGAGAACACGCGGTGAGTTCTTGGTCAACTGCTGCGTATTTTACAGAACTTCTCTACCTTACACTTATGAATCTTACTGTGCTGTTGTCTTATGTAATGATTATTGTTTTAACTAGAGTGAGAATAGTCAACCATAGAGTGGTTCAGCAATTAGCCCAATTTCATTTATTGTGTTAAAGCCAGAAACCGAACTTTATTTTTTTTCACTCCAAACATATATATTCTTACCACTGTTCTACTGAATTGTTTTTATTTTTTCATGTTCCAAGATTCATTGTTTATGCACCACACCCAGTGCCCTCCACAATACCCACCACCAGACTCACCCAACATTCCATCTCCCTCTCCTCCAAAACCCTCAGTTAGTTCCTGAGTCCACAGTCTGTCAGGGTTTGTCTCTTCCTCTGATTTACTCCAATAACTCAAGGCTTTTTTCCTAAGGAGAATTATGCTATATTTTCCTGAACACTCTCATTTTCATGCAGGGAAAGCACTACAATACAAAGATAAGAAGAGGGGCACCTGGGTGGCTCAGTGGGTTAAGCCTCTGCCTTCAGCTCAGGTCATGATCCCAGGGTCCTGGGATCGAGCCCCGCATCAGGCTCTCTGCTAAGCAGGGAGTCTGCTTCCTCCTCTCTCTCTGCCTGCCTCTCTGCCTACTTGTGATCGCTCTATCAAATAAATAAATAAAATATTTAAAAAAAGAAAAGATAAGAAGAGCAAAGCTTACACCCCTAATAGCCCAAAGGCTGTGGCTTTTGGGTCAAGATCTTGGCAGTCTGAGTGTGACTATCCTGGAGCCTGCTTCCCAAGTCAGTACTGAAGTTAAACGTCACTAAACACTCTGCTTTCCAGCAGTTCCAGCCATGCCGCCTGTTGTCCTGCTATTAGTTAGCATTTCAGGATGATCTGAGAAAATCTGAAGTGGAAAACCATTACACACCAACCAAAACAAGAGGAAAATATGCATGTAACGCAATCACCGCTCTCAGAATCTAGCCATTGACTCCAGGCCTCTGAGCCCGCACCTGACCCCAATGCAGCCTTCTAAAGATAGATATTGGGGAAATTATATAAGTAGGAAGAACAAGACAAAATAATAATAGATATATGGTAACTTTAATTTAGGAATAGAGACATAGAATTATTGCTAAAGGTGAAAATAACTAGTGTTTCTTGACTTTAAAAAAGCTCCAAAAAAAAAAAAAAAAAAAAAAAAGCTCCCCACTGAGCAGAGAGCTCGATAGGAGGCTTGATCCCAGGATGCTGAGACTATGACCCGAACCGGAGGCAGCCACTTAACCGACTGAGCCCTGCATGTGCCCCAAGAGCACCGGGTCTTAAGTCAGAGAACTGAGAATTGAGACCGGTCTCTGCATTTGCTAGATGAAACTTCATCTTTCATCTATAAACGATGATTCTAACATTTGTTCTACCCAACTCCTAAGATGGTTATGAGGATCAACTATTTAACATTCTTGTGTTTGGAACCTCTGTAATTTTCCTTTTACTTGTATCTCACTGACATTATTAGTAAACTTTATCTGTGAAAAGAAAGAATTAAATTTAAAAATTGCCACAATTACCTTCCTGACTCTAAAATTGAGAAGATGTGTGACTTTTTGCCTTCCCCACCCTCTGAGCACCTACTTCTCATCATAAGATCAAATGAAACCCTGACAGCTTCCAGCTGTTGAGAACTTTCTGGGTCCTTCGTGTGCACTGCTCTCATCTGCACTTTAATTTTTGTGATTAAGCTACAGACCTTTTCCCCAGGAAACACACACACACACAAACACAGGTGCATGCTTGTTGATTTAAGAACACTTCACCGGTATTCATATATTATTTATCAAATGCTAATTAGGCATCTAATGTGTACTAAGTACTATGCACCAAATGCTAATATTCCAGATTGGCAAATAAGGATCCTGACATTAAAGAGTGCAAAATTAAAGCACCAGTTAGTCCCAAAGGCAGGATTCAAACTCAGGCCCTTCTTATTCCAAAGTCTGTGCTAACACACTCTGCTATGTTGCTGTTTCTCCAACAGTCCAGTCGAATACAAGTGAGTTGTCTTGAATTCTTCCACTATCATTCATTCAGTATAAAGTCAACTGAACAGAATCCTGGGGACAATCACGTTCTACTTACAGGAACCACAGTCCAAAGACAGTTTTACTAATGAGTAACATATGCACAGCACCTATTCTGACCCATAACACCTACAGGTAGGTGCTGTCTTGCATGGTTACGTTAGCCATGAAAAGTGCTACAAGCCAGGCAGCGATGGCTCAAGGGAAGAGCTTAGGAAGCAGTGGAGAAAGAACATGACAGGGTTTCCATCAGAGCCTTCAGGATTTGGATGCCCAAGGAAGGAGCCAGGGTCACTGGAGCAGGGGAAGTTGTTGAGGTTGATGGTTAAGTTCCTGAACAGGATCACTCTGAGGTAGGGGCTGGATCACAGACAAAGTGCCGGTGGGACACTCGTGAGTAAGGTACCGAGCCCAAACTGTATCTCAACAAAATGTCAGATCAGAAGCAGGAGTCAAAGGCAAACAGAACGAAATTGTTTTGGGGAAACCCAAGTCCACAGGGACAAGCCCCTGGAGCTCCCATAGGGAGCCTGGGCCATGGCCTACTGGTCATTTGAAACCGTGCCTCCTTTAGTGTTAGCCTTCTGCTCACAAGCTGCCATGTGAGAGGCAGGGTTAAGGACCACTTTGAGTCAGACTCTCGAAAGCCCTGCTCGTCTGTGGAAGACTCAAGCAGCAGGAGCTTGAAATCCAAGACTACTGGTTAAGAAGGAGCCATGAAGCACCATAGGCCGAACAGCAATGCAGTCTTCCCAGAACCTGGGGAACCATAGACTGTAAAATAATAATCAGCGTTCTTTATCAGATACCAGAACAACTGGAAAGTTCTCATGTCATTAATGCCATGGACATCTGTTGCTTTTTAGAAAAGGCACACACACATACATATTGTTAACATATTTTTATCTAACCCCTTGTTAGTGATAATAACAGTTTCTTCAGGAGGCCAAATGGTTTATTTTATATTTTTGTTAATTATGGATCAGGAAGCTTAACTTCTTTTCCATGTATGGGATAAAGACATCCTTCTGTGAATACCTGTGAACAAATATCACAACTTTAGAGACAAAAATCTACAGTTGTATGAAAAGAATGTAACAAGTTTTGCAAGGTCTGACTTCAAAGAACCCAGAAAACATGAAATATATTGTCCTAAAATAAAAGCCCCAATACATTGCTTAGTAAAACCATTGTATTCACTGGAAATAGGTTTCCATATACAAAAAAGAGGTTGGCTAAATAAGGTAGATATTATTTTACTTTCAAATTCAAGAATCTCAGCTTTTGCTTATCTTTTGTAACCATGTCTTTTAACACATGCCACTTTTGAAGATTACAGACCAATTATTTTATGCTTATTATCCTTAAAGGACAAAAAGCAAATTTACAGTGGAGAAACCCAGAAGACATGACTTTCAACAAGCAATCAAAGTTGACATAAACTTTGATGGGAAAAGTTGAAATCATATGCCATTCCATAGGATGAACCAAGAAGGACATAGTATCTCGTCTGTGATATATTTGCCAAAGATGTATGATATGACTCAAATTAGGAAGAACATGATAAGCCCAAATGAGGAACATTCTCCAAAAAAGACATACAAATGGCCAACTGGTATATGAAAAATTGTTCAATGTCACTCATCATCAGGGAAATACAAACCAAAACCACATTAAGACATCAGATCACAGGGCACCTGGGTGGCTCAGTGGGTTAAAGCCTCTGCCTTTGGCTCAGGTCATGATCTCAGGGTCCTGGAATTGAGCCCTACATTGGGCTCTCTGCTTGGCAGGGAGCCTGCTTCTTCCTCTCTCTCCCCCCCCCCTCTCTCTGCCTACTTGTGATCTCTCTCTGTCAAATAAATAAATAAAATCTTTAAAAAAAAAAGACATCACATCACACATGTTAGAATTGTAATTACAAAAAAACAAAAGCTTATTGTTGGTGGAAATTGAAATCCTTGTGTACTATTGATAGGAATGGAGCTTTGATAGAAATGGAACAGCCACTGTAGAAAATATCATGGAGGTTCCTAATAAAAAAGTGTATATGTGTGTGTGTGTGTGTATGTGTGTGTGTGTGTGTGTGTGTATGAATGACATGATTATATATGGGAATGACATGATGTGTAGATATATATGACATGATTCAAGCAATCTCCCTTCTGGATATTTACCCAAAAGAACTGAAATCCCATCTTAGTTGGGATAGGCACATACAGGCACCGTGGAAAACAGTGTGAAGGTCCCTCGTAACTCAAAAATAGAACTGTTCCATGAGCCAGTAATCCTAATTCTGGGCTTTTAAATGACTCCAACTTCTCTCTTTTCTAAGAGTATTAGTCATACTTTAGAACATCATTTAAGTAGTTGCAACAGAGTTTTCAATATACATTTGAAAGGAGTGGAAGTTTCCTTTTTTTATTGTGTTATGTTAGTCACCATAAAGTACACCAGTAGTTTTCGACGCGGCGTGCTTCTCAGGCAGCACAGGGGTCTTCTTATGAGCACCCCACTCCTGCTCTCTGTGCCTTTGCCACTGCCGTTAGTATTTCACTCTCTGACCTGTAACAACCCAGGCATTATTCTGTTATTACTTTGAAAAAGGCTGTCAGCTCAATATGTTTTAGCATTAAGGAAGATAAAAATTTAGTAAGTAAAGTAGATTTAATTTTACCTTCATTCATTCCTTCTTTAATGCTCTTTCTTTCTTTATGTAGGTGCAAGTTTCTGATCTATATATTGTTCCTTCTCTGTGAAGAACTTGCTTTAACATGTCCTGCAAGTCAGCTCCACTACGAATTTCTTCAGATTTTGCATGTCTGAATAATTCTTCTTCACTTTTGGAAAAACAATTTTGCTAGATATTGAATTCTACACTTTTTACGTCTCCTTTCTACTCTTTTCCTGCAAGCACCATTTCTGAAAAGAGGCTCAGTGCAGTTCCTGTCACTGTTTCTTACAGGTAAGGTGTCTCTAACTCCCCTTCGGCACCACTCAGGATTTGTTTCATGTTGAGCTGTTTGAACACGATATGCCTAGGTGCACTCCTATCCTGTTTGGCCTTCTCTCAGCATCCTGGATCTACGGTTTGGTGTCTATCATTAACTTTGGAAATCCTCAGCCGATCAATATTACTGGAAAGATTTATTCTGCTCCTTTCTCTCTTCTTCTGTGATTTCTGTTATACTTGTGTTACACCTTTTTTAGTCGTTCCACAGTTCTCGGATACTCTGTTCCATTTCTTTCTAGGTTTTTGTTTGTCTGTTTGTTTTTCTCTTTGCTTTTCAGCTTGGGAAGTTTCTACTGACATATCTTCAAGCCAACCTATTTTTCCTTGGTTGTTTCCAGTTTGCTGATAACCTCTTCAAAGGCTTTCTTCGTTTCTATTACCATGTTTAATATTTCTACCATTTCTTTCTCCTTCTTTAAAATTTTTTTCCTGTAGTTTCTACCTCTCTGCTTACATGACCTAACTGTCCCTGCGTTTTGTACACTTTTCCCATTAGAACCGCTGGTATAATAATCATAGCTGCCTTAAGTTTCCAGTCTAATTACTACAAAATCTCTGCCAAATCGGAGTCTGGGTCTGAGGTTCATGTGTTTCTTCAGACTGGGTACCGCCTTCCAGCGCCTCGTGATGTGATGGTGAAAGCTGGAAGTAATGTACATAGTAAAAGGAATTGAGGTAAATAGTCCATGAGTATGAGGACGTGTGTATGTCTGCCTAGAAGTCAACTGTTACTTGCTGTAGCTGAAGATGTAAGAACTAGAATTTTCTCTAGTTTCCCTGTTTTTGTCTTCCCTGATGTCTTTGGGTTTCTTTGGACTTTTTTTTTAAAGATTTTATTTATTTATTTGACAGAAAGACATCACAGTAGGCATAGAGGCAGGCAGAGAGAGGGGGGAGAAGGCTCCCTGCTGAGCAGACAGCCCGATGCAGGGCTCGATCCCAGGACCCTAATCATGACCTGAGCAGAGGCTTTAACCTACTGAGTCACCCAGGTGCCCTTCTTTGGACTTCTCAAATAGGTTCTGAGCCTCTCGGGTTTTTCCCTTGTCCTCTCCCAAGGGAGCCTATTGCTATGGCGAAGCATGGGTGGAGAGGACACATCCCGTCACACTGTGCTTGTGTCGTAGCCTTTCCAGGAGCCTGTTTCCCTTGGCTGCAAGTTTCACGTGTGCTCTCAGCCTTTTTCTCATCCCTAGGTAAAACAGGAAGGCTGGAGTTGGTATTCCCCTTCCCAATGTTGGCTGTTGTGGTAAAGGAGTTTTCCTTGAGGGCAGGTGGAGAGCAGAATGCTCTGGGTTACCTCCTCCTGGTTCTTTTTCCCCAGACGTATTTCAAAGTGCTTACTATCTTGTCTGTCTACTGGAATGTAAAGAATTGTCCTCCTGTTTTCTCTGTGAGTACCTGGTAGAAATTCTGGAGGCAAATCTCATGAAATTGTGGGGACCCTCTTAAGATTGACTCCTCATCGGAGTAATCATAACGTCTGTAGTCATGCTTTCCAAGGGTTAGAAGGACTTTTTTAAGGCATTGACTATTTTTGTTATATAGAAGTTTTTGTTCTAGACAGGTGAAAGTTATTATTGCTTATGAGATATGAATATAATGACCTGTGGCCCCTAGTGATGTATACCTCCATCATCACTAGCCGTTGACTAGTTCTCTCCCACACTGACCCAGGGCCGGCCCTCTCTGACCCATGTAATGAGGAGGGAATGTGTGACTTCCGAGGGGAGGTTATTAAAGGCACCACTACTCCTACTTTGGCCTGCTGCATTGCTTTCTCTAGAAAACCCAGTCACCATCCTAGAGATGGTCCGTGGGCAGAGGACTAAAGCCTCCAAAACAGCCAGCGCCAGCTTTAGAGCCCCATTCCAACTTTCAGATGACAGCCCCTTGTAGATCAGCACATAGTCACAGCTGAATAGCTTTCTGTCTGTCCTGCAGAGTCTCAGAATCCAATAGACTTCCTTCATTTTGTCACATCTCCATTTCCTTCCGTCAGAACTGGCATTATTTCTGCTCAAAGAATCCAATCTCATTCCTGATGTCTGCTGAGGTGGCCAATTAAATTTGAAATTCACAGGCATACTGATCTTATCAAATGGTTGTCCAACCACACCTCTTATGTTCTTTTAGAACACAATTTTTCTCCCTCTCTTTGCAATACAGATAAGCAGAGAATTTTCTAAGTCTCTAAATTCTTTAATCCCAAGGATTACCTTTTCTCTATTTAACAACAACCTTTTCTGATTTGCTACATACAAGGAATCCTCAATAAGATTATAAGGAGGCTTCTCACCAGAATCCATGGAAACCAGATGGTGGTGAGCTGATATATTCAAAATGCTAAAAAGAAAAAAAGAGTCCACAAAAAATTCTACATATAGCAAATTTATCTTTCAAAGGTGATGGAAAAGTTGAGTTCTCAAGCCAACAAAAGCTGAGGGTTTGTGACCACTAGATCTACAGGGAAAAATTCGCATGGGGATCCTGCAGGTTGAAATGAAAGGACACTAGACAGAGACTTGAAACACTTACTGAGAAATAAAGAGTTCAGTAAAGGTAGGTACATGGCCGCTGGGTGTAAGAAGTCAGTGACAGCCCTGGGGTGTCCTCAGTCTTGCAGGCTGAGACTTGGGAGGGGTAATCTGACCATTGGTTCCTTTGGTTACCATGCCGGGTTAGACTCAATCTGGCAAAGGAGAGCCACACTGACATCACTTCCTTGTTTGACTTTTCTCAGTCTCTCCCTTTTTCTTTGGTCCCTCCTCCTCCCTCTCCTACTCCTCTTCCACTTCTTTCCTACTAAATTGATTTTTCCTTTGTTCAGGCTTAAACATGTGGATGGCTGATCCTATAGGGGTTGGGGAGGCGGTTGTAAAAGACCATTGTTCCATGAAATGATGCTTTAAGCTAAAATATCCAGAAGCATCAACTCTAAGTGGCTAAACTCGTTGAATTAAATGACATATTGCTCAGACATGACTCATGGCAAGATGACACGAACCCCAGGAGTACAGTTGAACCACAGGCACAGGTATGACTCCAAAACAGAATTCAAGGTGAGTTTCAATGACCACGACAAGGTTAGATGGAGTAGATGGAGCTTAAATCCCTAGTTAGAAGATTTAAATTGTAACCAGATATTGTTTGTTTAAAATACAGTGTTTGATAATATTATTTCTCTTATTTTAAGATTTATTTATTTGTTTATTTATTTGAGAGAGAGAATGAGCAGAGGGAAGGGGCAGAGGGAGAAGCAGGCTCCCCACTTAGCAAGGAGCCTGATGCAGGACTCCATCTCAGGACCCTGAGAGCATGACCTGAGTCAAAGGCAGAGGCTTAACCAACTGAGCCACCCAGGTGCTCCAATAATATTGCTTCTGTTTAGAAACTCTATTTTTCTAAAATTGTATTAATTTTTTTAAGAAAATGGGGAATTCACTTTTTAAAATCTGAGTCCTATGGTTTAATCCATGGGGTCCTCCCCTGGGATTCGATTTTCTTCTCCCTAACAGTATATGCTAGCAGTGTGTCAATTAAGTAGGAGGGAATTACTTCTCTAGCTTCAAACCTGCCACCTCTAACTTACCAGGTTCCAGCATGGCAATGTCAGTTCTTTTCCTGAGAAACCACTCATGGTGTGGCACTAAGGATGCAAGTATTAAGGATAAGGATAAATAAATAAAAAGCAGGACTTACTTTCCCTTGGTCCATATAGAGATGTAGAGATACCACAGGAGCTGCCTCTCAAGTCAAGCTACTGAATTTTCTGTACCTCAGTTTCCATATCTGAAACAAATCTACCTTACAGGCATGTTGGGAGGATGAAAGGAGATCTGGCCTCCATATCCCTTAGCCACGTGACTGTATTATAGAAGGCATGATAAAGCCATACAACTAGCTTTATTAGGGTTATTTCTATTGTTCTTTTGCCTAGATGACTGTGACTAAATTTTAAAATAGATATTTGAACACTTATTTGTACAAATCTTATCATGTCTCATTGAGTGCTGAGAGTAAAGTGTCTTCATAAACTAAACAAGACCCATACTTGCCATGTAAATTGTACTGACACTTCTTTAGGATATTTTAAAGCAAAACTCTCCCTAATTGTTAAACTGGTATCATTGTGATCAGGAACTGTGGGCAGCTTGTGCTGCATTTCATTACTGATTAATAATACAAACAAATATTAGTCAGTGAGCCACTAAGGACAAGGAAACTGACTTTTAAAAAAGAAAAAGAAAAAAGAAATACAATATTTAAATATTAGTCTAGAATTTTGTTTCTGTAAAGTGACTTCTTTTTTACTGTCTTCTGATCCTTGTGCTGACACAGTGATGTAACAAGTTGGAAGTGTGCAAACTAACCATAAAATGCATATTGTTTAACTTCTTCTGTGAAGTAACTGCAAAATGCTGACATTTTTACTATCTTATTAAGTTAGGGACTTGAACCAACTGCTATACTTTCTTAGGAAAACCATTTATAAGCTTTTTGTTAGTGATTTGATTGGGCATGTAACATTTTAAGAAGTTTTGTTTTGTAAGAGAGTGTCCACAGAGGAATAGTATAAACTTTCCAAGATAAAGACACTTAGGAGCTGACAAAAACCAGTGCTGGCTGTGCCGAGACCTTACACTAACAGAACTTCTCACAGCTGGAGTAAATGGTAGAGGCTATGTTTGCTTGAAAACCTGCTTATACACACACGTGATTGCTGTGTACTTTGAAATAACGACTTACAGGCTGACTGTCAACTTATCCGGGCACTGGAAGGGTCTTCATCCTTAATTTATCTTGACTTTCGACTTAGTTCAGAACAGCTAAGAAATTAGCAAAACCGATTATTTTTATGATTTCCTGAAAGCAAATCAAATGTGCCAGAAAAATTCACACCATCTGGTAAGGCAGGACAAAATTTGAAATATTCTTCATTGATACTGATAATTTATAGTTTCTGCATTACTCCAAGTAATTCAACGGAGGTTGAACACTAAAAAAAAAAGAAATAAGATAAAATAAAAAAATTCCCACAGACATGCATATGTTTCCAAATTATTACCTGTTCGTATTTATATAGACAAAACATCTAGACATCTGGCTTAACTTCTCAATTTTGTATTTGTGTTAGGTGAGCAGTATTTTCTTTTAAGTCCCAGGACTGTGAACGGCTTATCCCTTAACCTCACTAAAAGAGATGCCGCACTGAAAATTGCCCCAGGCATAAAAATGGAATTCTACTGATTCTAGCATTTTGGCACATTACATTTTTCCTTAGAAATCACGTTCATAAAATAGTGTGAATGACTTAAGCAAGATGTAAAACAGTATGTCTGCCAACCCACCAAACTATCCTTTTGTGATGTTTTCAGGGAAAGGCAGCAAATTAGAATTAAGATCATCATCAAACCTGAACTGGATTAGAATTATATTTGTTGAATGAATGAAATGAAGTGTTAAAAGTATTCGTTGCTATTTTATTGCATAGGAAGATGAAAAAAATTGGTCAGCAAGATTTGCTTCACTTTTGAGATACAAATATAGCCAAAGATAGAACCCAAGGATCAGAATTAAGAATTTACCAAAACTTGAGTTTCTCTTTCCCTATAAAATGTAGTAAGCGATTCCTAAGTTTGTCTGGCTCTCTGCACACAGGCATCCTCCAAACTAGTAGTGGGGCTGAGGAATTCACCAGGATAAAATGGTGTCCTGATGTTGACTGGTCGGCAAAGACTGGTCAGATTATACTGGGTATGGACTGACTTATCTCCACAGAGCTAATTAAATTAAGAGGCTGCATCGCATTAAATGTAATACTAGGAAGAGATGAGTTCCCGTTGATTAGGAAACTCAGGCTGAGTATGAACCTCAAGTCTAAGCAATGGCAAACTGACCCAGAATTATTATTTTCAAGAGTATCAACCTCATTTATCACTCTATCCCCAACGTTTGACATAGTGCTTGGTACTAGTAGGGACTCCATAACTATTTTTTTAAATATCAAATGAATAAAGAAAGAAATGACCTTAATGAATTACTTCATTTAAATTTTAGTCCCAAGAATAAAACCTTGAGATTCTACTTTTTTTGAGGAAAGACATAGAAAAAATAAGTAGATACGGATTTTAGACAAATAATTATGTATTTCATGAAGGACAATACTCCTATCAAATTTTGAAGAAATAAAAAAGTCTAAAAACTATGGTAAAAGGAAAACACATTTCATAAAATTATGTAGAATTCTCCAAATGGGAACACTGAGAAATTTCCACCAGACTTATCCTAACGGTAACCCTGTGTGGAACAGAAAACACATCTGATTCGTGTCCTACCCGCTTGTTCTTTAACTGTCCATGGGAGCAGTGCCAAGAAACCTTGTTTCTTCTCAGAGAGTTTTACACAACTTCAGGTCATCCAGGTTTTCTGCAGACTGCCTCAGACTTCCTCAACCACTCCTAAAACGGTGCAGGTCCTAGTGCCGCCCCCACCACGTTGTCATCCTGCAGATAGACTCCAGGCCGCTGGGGTCCTGCAAAAGGGTAGAGGGGCCCTAACCGAAGCCCCCAGAACCCTCAGCGTAGCTGAATCTGTGGTTTTTCCCCCATTTGCTCAGTGCCTTTCCTCTTCTCCAACCTGTCGCTCTGTGTGCCGAGAACACTTGCCTCCCTGCCCTCCTCCTGTCCTTAGGGTTTCCTCTAGGGACCGTTCAGTGATCATGACTACTTCGAACCCCTCATATTTCACGGCTCCTGTACTTAAATACATAGAAAATGTATTTATTTGGATTCGTGATTCTTCAGTGAGTACGTGTTTCTCCCACTAGACAGTAAAGCGCAGGCGAGAAGGATCATGACTGATGTTCGCACTTGCTATCTCACGGCTGGCACGGTGACTGACATGGAGGTAACAAAATGCTCCGTATTCATTTACCTAATACTCTGGGAACTGAATTTCTGATCCCATACCTTTAGGTGAAATTTGCTTTGCTTTTCCCCAATCATTGTTGATTTACTTTTAGTTGGGTTCCCTAAGAGTAACAGTGGGATTTTCGTTAGTTTTTTTTTGGTAACTGAAGTCCCACAGTCCGTTAAAAGGTGAGCCCGGATGCCAACCAAGTCTTGATGATTCTAGAGCTTTTGTTTCACAGTGCTCAGACAGAGAGAAGGAAGGGTTCCGGGTGCCAACGCAGACACTTGGTGGGAACTCTGATGCTAGTCACAGTTCTCACCAATAAGCCCTGTGTGTGTTCACGCGTGTGCATGGGACACCCAGAAGTCAATATGCAGGACTGAACGATTGTGGGCTGGGCTCAGCAGCTGTGGTGAGCCGTAGCCCCACGCAGCCCCTGCCGCCCGGGGACCACAGACACAGGCACTGTGGGTCACATTGCTCCAGGCCCCTGTTCCAGATGGATTCCCAGGGAGAGGCAGGAGAGGGAACAGCCTCTGCCTCTGGTCTCGGAGACTGCGTGGCAGCTACCCTGGGGTAGAGCTTGGTGATGTAAAGACGGCCATGCCGGGTGTCAGTTCGCACCATGCCCTGACATATCAGTAATGCCTTCGCTGCCCTCCGCGCACCGTCTGTAAACAGACGTCCACGTTGAAGAGACGTCCTAACCCCTCTGTCCTGCAGTTTGAAACGTGGGCTCTCGCCCGACTGTGCTCAGGCCGCCTCTTCTCTGCTCAACGCCCGGCCTCTTCCAGGGCCTCCGGCTGCTGATGGGAGGCTGTTCTCGCGCTGGCACCCATGTGCCCGGGACGTGCTCCCCCCAGACGAGCGCAGCGGCTGAGGGAGCCTGACAGGTCACAGCCAGGCAGGAGAGCTCTCCTGGGCCACCAGAGTAGTCACTGACAGCGGCGCTGCGTCTCCTTCCCTGCCCGGAGAGCACGGAGCCAGGGGCTGAATTCCCGACACAAGGGCTCAGGACTGGGGCGCTCGTGGGTCTCGCTGTCTGCGGCTGACGGCCGACGTGGCCTCCCTGTCGCCTCTGCTGCGACCGCGGGGGGTCGGATTCTCCGGCGCGGCCGGTGCGCTGACACTCAGAGGGTGCTGGCGGGGCTCGGGCTCAGAGTGCCGTCACTGCGTGGATGGGCCTGTCCTCACACCGCGTCCAAGTCGTCGTGTGCGAGTCACCCTGTTATGTGGGTTCCCTGGAAACAAAAACTGTCTCATGTCTGTGCCGTAAGGGAGAGCCTCTCTCCCAGCCTTTTGGGCTAACCCCGTAGGGAGAGACAGTCCCTTGCCGTCCGCGAGGCGGGCACCCGCTCGCAGGGGGATGGTCCTGCGGTCCTTGTGAGGCTCGGTGCCCTGAGGTCAGTGTTGCCGAACACTGCAGGGGTCCTCAGGGGCCACGACTGCCGGGGTCCTGGGGGAATCTCTGGACGTTCAGTGGTGGCGGCAGAGGCTTCTGAAGTCGCCTCGTTCTACTTTTCCTCCATGGGGGGCGGAGCTAAGCCAAGGGAACCCTGTTGGCATGGGGTCCGGCATATTGCGCAGAGAGGGGCCCTGGAGCTGGAGTCAGGGGTGCGTGGAACTTCTGTAGCCCCTGGGATTTAGGGCACGAGAACCAACAGTTGCTGTGGTGGGGGAGCTGCTGTGTGAGGTTCCAGCGTGTACAGATCACCAACGCAGCGGGGCCGCAGGTCTCTGGGGCTCACTGCCTTGACTCAGGTCTGGGGCTGGGATGAGACACACCATTGGCATGGACCCGGGAATGAGGGCCCGGGAATGAGGGCCCAACAGCAGCTCGGCCCAGGGTGTGAGTGCAGCTGGTCGGAAACCTCACTTGGGAGCCAGGCCCAGGCAGCAGCACTGTAGGTCCGTAGATGGTGTGGACGTGGGGATCCCACGGCCACAGTGTGGGACAGCAACAGCTCAGGCCTCTGGGGCAGGTGTCAGCATAGTACAAGCTCTGGTCCCAGGGACGCAGGGTGCCTCCTTCAAATGGATTCAGCATTAGTGAAGACCAGGACACCCTTGGTAGTGAAGGCTGTAGGTGTCCGGCTGATGTCACCTCCAGTGGTGTTTTCTGAATAAATGTACTATAGCCAACGAGTGTTTATACATTATATCATCTATGTTTTATAGAATATTGTGAAAATAATACAGTTTTCATATACCCAATATCCGGTTTCTCCTTATTTGAAAATCTCACACTAGTGTGGTATATTTGCCACAATTAATGAACCAATGTTGATACATGATTATTAACTGAAACTCATACTTTATTCAAATTTGCCTAATTTTTCCTTAATGTCCTCATTCAGTTCCAAGATCCCTCCAGAACACCGGCTTACATGGTAGTCATGTCTTCCTAATCTCCTCTTGTTTTTATGACCTTGATGGTCTGGAGGAGGACTGCTCAGGTATTTCGTATGTTACTTGCTTGGAGTCTCTATGCCTGGTTTTCATGATTAGACTGGGACTAGGGTTTGGGGAAGAAGACGTTGCAGTCTTGCTCACCATGTCGTATCAAGAATGGGTGTGGTCAATGTGACATCGTGGGGATGCGAGCCACGTCACCTGGTTGAGGTCACGTTTCTCAGGTTTCTTTACTGTGAAGTTAGTCTTTCCCCCACTTTCCATGCATACTTGTTGAAAAAGGTCATCATACACAGCCCACATCTAAGGAGTGGGGAGCTATACTCCAGTGTTTTAGAGAGAAGTACCCTCACGAGCCCATAAACTAAGGGGACATGCTGTGTTCCTGAGTGTACTGAGGGTCTGAAGCAGTGACATGCAAGGGTGCACACTACTGGGATGTCTTAAAAAGCAGTAGGAGGAGCCACCCTGCCTCTAGAGTGTGGCTGAAGAATTAATCAACCGCACACACAGTTTGAGCTCTGAGTTTTGTTTCTGGATGTTACCAGCCCTGAGTTCAGGGAACTACTTCCAGGATTTGAAATACGCGCTATTTCATGTCACACCGTAACCCTTAAATCTGTTTACCATGTCTGATCTCCCTCCCTCTAACACTAACACCCAAGGATAAGCAGCTTGTTGACAGCAGAAAGAGCCGCCTCTATGTTCATTTTAATGCAGGCCAGTGGTGATTTGGGAATGGAAAGGTATCTGAAATGGTGTGTACCTTTTTTTTTTTTTTTTTTTTTTAAAGATCCTATCCATTCATTTGACAGAGAGAGACCACAAGTAGGCAGAGAGGCAGGCAGAGAGAGAGAGAGGAGGAAGCAGGCTCCCCGCCGAGCAGAGAGCCCGACGCGGGACTCGATCCCAGGACCCCGAGATCACGACCCGAGCCGAAGGCAGCGGCCCAACCCACCGAGCCACCCAGGTGCCCCGGTGTGTACCTTTATTGTCATTATCAGCGCATGTCATTGTGGACACAGAGGCACAGGCTGTTTACTTCTGACTGAGTTTAAAGGTAGAGTCAGATTCTCAGATATTGGCTTGGGTATCTGAGAAGTATTCTCTGAGATAAAGGCAATTGCTACGAATCATATGAACATTGGCTTAATGAAGAGAAATTACTTTATAGTCCTAAACTCAAAAAAGATAAATATACACATGCAGTTTGTGCATTTTCTATTAGTACAAATCAATTGCCCATATGAAGGGAAGGTGAGGTACGTAGAGCCTCAGCCCACAGCTGGCCTCTGAGGGACAGACTCAGAGAGGAGAAGCAGAGACTAATCACGCAGGGTTAGAAGCGTTCTTGGCACAACCTGTTAGCAGTGTCCACCTTTGTCTCTCTCGTTTTGGTTCCTCTCTGATGACTTAACTGGTCTTCCCAGGGATGCCTGCGTGGCTCAGTGGGTTAGCATCTGCCTTCAGCTCAGGTCATGATTCCCGGGTCCTGGGCTCGAGTCCCATGTTGGCCTCCGACTCAGTGGGGAGCCTGCTTCTCCCTCTCCCTCTGTCTCTCCCCGCTCTCTCCGAAATAAGTAAATGAGATTTTTTAAAATGTCTTTTGGAGAGGAGAAGGGAGTTGGGGGAAATCGGAGGGGAAATGAATCCTGAGAGACTGTGGACTCCGAGAAACAAACACGGTTACAGAGGGGCGGGTGGGGGAGGGGCGAGCCCGGGGCGGTAGGAAGGAGGGCCAGGTCCGCACGGAGCACTGGGTGTTACAGCAAACAACGAACCTCGGAGCGCGACATCAAGAACCAATGATGTGCTGTATGGCGACTAACAGAACGTGATAACACACACACACACTAGAGCGTTATAAACGGTGCTGTCCTTTGTTCTCGCAGACGGACGAATTCCTGCTACGATGACGTGTTCCTCGGAGAGAGCCCGACGGCTGGTGATCGGCCGCAGCCCCCGGAGCTGAGCCCCGTGGGCCGCTGGTCATGTCTGCTATTTACACACTTCAAGTTTTCCTGCCAGTTTATTACTACATATTTTTTTTTTAGTAAAGCTGTGTTGAAATTTTATGTTAGTTGCCAAACTACTTTAAAATCAGGTTGTAACGTTTTCTCTCCTGGAGCACACACTTTTCCCGTGAGAACGCATAAAACCCAGGACTTGCAACCATGGGGACTGTCGTTCAAGATATCTGCACTTATAAGCCAGAACGTGCAATTTCTCATAAAATAAATTCGAGGCGGTCATTTTCTTTGGAAGTATGGTATCCGTCAGCCAACTGTAACCATGTGGTTCCAAACACTCAGTAAAGTAGGTCTTTGTTGGGTCAACACGGTGGGACTTCAAGTGCAAGCACCGGAGCACAGTTCACACCCGACCAACCCGGGAGCTGTCTTCCTTCTTTGTCTCGGGCTCACTTTAATACACAAAATGACACCTGCTCCCGCTTCCCAAGAAGAAAGGCAACTCTAGTGCCGGGAAGAGGCCTTGGCCCTGCCTTGCTCTCCCCAGGCCCCGGGCGGCCCTAGGTCCGCGGGTGAGACGGAGCGCACCGCCCTGCGCGAGTCCTGCGGGCCCGGGAGGTGGGACTGGGGAGCGCAGGGCCGGGCATCTGCCATCTGCGGGCGGGTGAGCTTCTCCAGGACGCAGCTGCCCCCGCGGGCGCCAGGACTCCGTGGAGACCGAACTGAAGCGGCTTCCCGGGATCCCTGCTCCGGGCAACCCCCGGCGTCGCTCTCGGGAGCGCGGAGCTCGGCTTTTCGGGGGGACGTGGACGCGGGCACCAGAGCGACGTCCTCCGCGGGAGCCCGGGGTCCCTCAGACTCATTCCTCCGAGGCGGAGCCGACACGTACCAAAGCTGGGCTCGGGCTCCCGGGTCCCCGCGTCGGGGACGCACGACCCCCGCGTCCTCGGAGAAGATGAGGCTCCGAGACGCGTCCGCCCCGTCACGGGTCCCGTTAACGTTAAAGGCAGGATTTGGATGGTGGGGGGGCAGGGGAGACGGACGCACGGACGGACGGACGGACGGCCTGCAGCGGGCAGGGACGCCGGCGGGGACTGTGCAGACGGCGGGGCCGGAGTCCAACAGGCTCGGGGCGGCCGCATCGCGGACACTGAGCGTCGGTTCGGGAATGGCGCGTCCGGCTTCGCTGTGCGGCCGAGCTGCGGGTCTCGGGCTCCGTCCACGCAGAAGCCGCGTCCCCGCAGCGAGGCCGGCCGGGCAGGGCAGGGAGCGCCGTGGCAGAGGCGAGTGCGGAGAAGGACCCGGGGGAGACGGGCAGAGGCTCCCAGGGAGCCGCCAGCGGAGCAGGAGGAAGAAGCGCTGAGCGTCCGGAGGAGACGGGAGGAAGCGCGGAGAGACGCACCCGCGGTCAGGACGCGCGCACCGGACACCCCACGCGGAGCCCGAGCGGACTGGAGGTGGCCCGGGGCGGGGGTGGCTCAGCCAGGGGACAGCTGCCTGCCGCGCTCCCGTGCGTGACGCCCAAGCCCGGGACACTCTCGGGTGCGGAACACGGAAAGTGTGAGAAACGGACGACCCAGTGGATAATTGAACACACGGCGAGACCCGGTTCCAACGTCGAGACATAAGCTCCTAAAGGCAAAAAGCACATGAACAAGTTATATTTCTATTTATTTATTCTATTTATATATTATATTTTCATTTATTTCTCTGACATAAAAAAAGGTCAGAGCCGGTCTGAAGAATTCGCAGGGTCGGCAGCCAGTGGAGTGAGGCTGCATTTCTTCGTACTACCCTCCGTGCTCTGCCAGTTTTATCAAAACGCTTCCACAACCCCGGGAAATGGAGAGTAGGGGGTTGGCGGTTAATAGGGGCTTTCCCCGCGTCTGTGCCCCGCCTGTGCGTCCCGGGCGAGGGCCTGCGCTCCTCTCCGCGCTCCGCGCTGACTGGTTCAGGTTGGAAGGGCCCGGCCGAGGCCTGCTCCGCAGAGCGCTTCCACAGAGCAGGCGTGTGTTCGTTTGAGCTATGGTTGAAGGACCTTCTGCCTTAGCACAGTGAGATCTTCCCGTGAGTGAATCCGGCGAAAGCATTCCAGCCGAGTGACAAGGAATCTGCCCGTACTCATGGCCCTTGCTGTGTGCAACGGCTGCGTGCAGTTTCTGAGAATTCTCTTCATGTTGGTGCATTTATCTCTATTATTGGTTATTTTGAAGACGACATATCTGCATGTTTTTCGTTTACTTGCTCTTTTAGCGGACCCCCTTTCTGCCGACTTGTGGTAGCTGGAGATGGAACACTTTGGAGAAGGGTGACCACAGTCGTGACCCCAAGACTCCGTTCCAGTACATTAAAAAATAAATCTAACTATTAAATGAATCTACATGTTGAAAATATAAATCACAGACTGCCTCAGGATGGTCAGGGATACTTCTAAGCAAACCCGTTACATCCCTGAAACTTGAGAAGACCAGACAGTCCGATCCCTTTCTCAGGGAGGGCTGCTGTCCTGGCAACAATCCTGCTGACCCAGTGGAAGATCAAACAATGCTTACGTAGGATTAGCCGGTCAGAAACTGTGGCCTGGGTCTGGGACAACCTGTGACTTTTGGCCTGTGAGCTGCACAGGACTGTTTCCCCACCTCAAATCATGTAGAGAACTGTTGTGGTAACATGGGAAAAAAGAAAGTTCATTGTAGGTATCGAATGCTCCAACTCCAGAACCTGTAATGATCAAAATCAGAATTTTTATAGACATAACTGCAGAAAATTCATTTAAATTAAACACGTTTGTCATCCGGATGGCAAATTAAATAGTCATATGTGGTCAAACCAAAAATATTTACTACATAACACCAGATTCAAAGTTGTGAGGCCTGAGGCCATCAGTCTCAATGGTGTATTTTGAGGATATAATTAAAAAATTGTAAATGAATCTATTAAGCTTTTGCCCCCTCTCAAGTATCAACCACAGTGTGTTTTTAATTCCATGAATATTTGAGAATCTTACTGATGTCACAGACTGTGTTGGAAGAAGACAGAAATGAATAAAAAGCATAGTCTATTAATTGAATCGAGCAGACAATGTACATGTTCATTCAAACACTAATCAGAACGAAAAGAGCTAAATTTAAAGGAAGATTTTAAGCACTTTTGTTAGGACTTTTCTGGTGCAAGTTGTTGTCTCATGCACCTGCCTCACAGTGTCCATTGGCATCCACGTATTAGCCCCACACGGTATTTTACTACTATTACCACTTCTGAAAAACAAACTTGAAAACAATTGCTATGGGGGAAATACCTTGTTCTGCCTTTAGTTTCATAGGCTTGGCTGTGGCTGGAAGCCAGAGGGACTTTACACCCACCTCCATGCAGACAACCAGAGACGCAGCCTGCCTGGGCTGCCGAGACTTCGGGGCACCCAGGGCCAATCTGGGTGAAGCCGGTGCCTCACAGAAGACCACCCCAGCACTCGGCCTAAGGCTCAGAGATCACGATAGAAAAAAAAGTTGGACCACAGGCCCAACGAAGTGTGAAGACATGTGTTTATGGTGTAAGAAAGAAAGTCTGTGTGATGCTTCTTTGGAAAAAGGGCAATTTTAGTATGAAATGAAGCATCATGTGAGAATGAGCCATGGAAATGTGCCTCTGCTGACAATGTCTGCAGTCGTGGTACATCCTGAGTAAGAGGCTTGGCACATACTGAAACTCCCTCATTCTATTTTGAGAATAAATACATCATTTAGCAAGTGTCGACTCTGACAGTTCCCTTTGAAGAATGTCCGGGAACTTTCCATGCTGTCCGGCACCAGGACTGAATCAGGGCACCTCGAGATTAGGCAATGGGCAGAGGAGGTGCTCTGACGAAAGTGGTCCCAACCAAGATGAATTGTTGAGACCTCAGCCTCCGGCGAGATGAATAACATAAGATCTCACAGGAAATTCCCAGTGACTGAGAAACTTCGTCATCTCCTACAGGACTGAATGCTGACTCTAGAGCTGGGCACTGTGGTTGCGTTTACTATAAAGCCCAGAGCCGCCTGTGGCTGCTCTTTCCAGGGGTTCAACGGTGAAGAGGAGCACAGAGCATTTGGATCCTGCCCTTTTCTTTGCTTAAAGTTCTGGAGCTTTGGTTTCTTCAGCTACAAGGTGGGGATAGTCATAGCCCCTAACTCACAGAGCTGAGGTGAAAAATAGGAGTGAACATAGGTACAGCACTTGGGAAATGCCCACTGGCTGTTATGAGTTACAAGAAAATTGAAGCTCAGACCACAGGGGACGTGGCCTAGTAGCACCGACAGGAAGTGGAAGGGCCGGCATCGGTGTCCTGGGCAGTTGGGCTCTAGAGGACTCTGCCAGCCGGCGCGCCGCACTGTGGGGAAGTGTTTACTTCACGTCAATAGCTGCTCACCGAGGGTGCTGGACTCTAACCCCTTGGAGGTCGGGGACCAGGTCTTATTTACGTTAGTGCCCTGAAAACCCAGTGCAAAATCGGGCGCACAAGAGATGACACACGGTGACTCAGGAGGTGTCAGGCTCGGGGAGGTATCACGGGATGCGCAGAGGAAGACAATCGTCGGTCTAGAAGGAGTTCCAGCTGTGGGCCGACTCACCTGGCCCGAGCCCAAGCGCGCCCGAGGGAGTAAAATACCACATGACCACAGGTTGTGTGACTTGTCACATATAAAGAAACGCCTTAATCGAAACAAGATTGTGCTGGAGTTCTCAGAGACCGTCCCTTTCCGCAAGAGGTTAAGGTGATTGCTTGCCCTTCTCTTCTTCACTTTAACGTCAATACAAAAGTCATTCCAACTTATTTTTGTTAATGTTAATGGCCTAGAACTTGGGAAAGGATAAGAGACTTCTGCCAAAGGGCTGCGTGAAGGGCATTTCTCAGGAGAAACTGGTGCGGGCGGACTCATGGGTTGCAGAGCGAGCTTCGTCTCTGAACAACGACAGGACTTCGGAAAACCCCTCGGCACTCCTCTGTTGAAGGAGAGGGCTGCATCAGGTTTTCTTCCCAATGCCTTCCTACCTAAACTTTCTAGAATTATTTGACAGACGGGCTTCAACGATTACCTGTGAAAATGGCCAAGAGGACTTTGAAAACGATGTTTGACTCTAGGTGTTGAGAAATCAGAAAGCTAAGCTTGCAATTCTCAACTACAAAACCACCTTCAGGGTTTCCCCGTGAATTCGGATCTTCTAGGTATTGTTGAATGAAAGCACTTTTGTTCTTATAGTTTTCTGGTTCTAAAAAACTCCTTCTCTAGATCTGAGCCAAAAACAATCAGAACTTGAGTATTAGTCACATTAGTCGTTAGGGTTCTATTTCTAGTTTATCGCGCTCCTTAGATCCTCTGTATTGCTAAAAAAAATAAGTCCAAGAGCAGGGGTTGTTTTTCTTAAAGACAAATATCATTTTGTATTCACCACATAGCAAGCTTACTCAGTAACAACCCGTAGTGGATTTCCTAAAACATTTTTGTCCATGGTAGATAGACTAAAGGGCAGAAGGAAAGCGCATAAAATAGGGCAACTTAAGAATTCAGTGCTCCAGATTCTTACTGCACAAGACACCCATGGCAGCTTCATTTACACTGTGTTTGGATGAGAAGGTAATTTCCTACATTTACTACAATATTTTGCAGCAGATTTTTAAAAAAATTTTGATACTATGTTATCAGTGGTACGTAAATGCCAGGTGTGCCTGAAAATATCCTTACAATCTTGATTCTTTGGATCATTAAACCCAGCTTCCATTGATGCATTCAGCTCTAACAATAGCCCCACTTGTTGGAACTCTAATACACATTCGGTGGTGTGCGAGGTACTTGCACTTCCATTTGCTCCCAGCAACACCACAACGTGAGAACTGTTACTCCCATCTTGCAACTGGGGACTCTGGGCTTCCAGTGACCGGCAAGTTCTCCAGGCCGGAAACAGCTGTCGGGAGACGGTGCTGGGATGCTTTCCTAGACTGCATGACTCTGAAACTTTGCTCTCCCCCATGCTGTGTTCTAGGATTTAGGATTACCTGTTAGGGTCAGGGACACAGACAGTAAGTGACAAGGTGATCTCCTATGGAACACCTTGAACAGTTTGGGAGCTGACAAGTAAACATGCTTGAAATGTGAAATAAACAGTGGGTGGTTATGTACAATGGAGAATCAGAAAAAATGTAATTCTGAGAAAGCTGGCATGCTGGGAGCTACGGTGGTCCATGAGGGCCCCACAGGGGAGGAACAGGCTACTCCCTGACCTCATGTAGAATCTAGACCAGAAACCAGAGCGGGAGTTAGGAGGAGGAGGTGAAATCAGTCTGGTAAGCAAACACATTTGCGGAGATCCAGGAAGTTTGAGTAGTGGTCAAGGGTCACACATTAGCAGCCTGAGGGCTGACTAGGACTCTGAGATGCTGTTGTCGTGACCAACACGGTGTACGCGCAACTCTTCAGCTCTGGTCTCTCCAAGCGAGATGAAGACCTTGTTCTTTGCCAGAGGTCCCTTTCTTCTGTGCGTCTGGTCAACGTACCCATCTACCTGCTGTCCACCGAGCCAACTTCAACAGTCCCTAACCTGCCCTGGTCCGGAGCACATTCAATTCCGTGGCCTCCAGCATAGACTGCCGTGGCACATCTGTGTTGGTAGACTTGGACCCCAACTGACAATAGTACGGCAAGATCGTTTGGCCTAACTTCCAGGAGACCCAAGAGTCATAAAAGTAATAAAAATAATAATCCTTGTATTTGCTTACTAGATCTCCTCAGGAAGGACCTTGGTGAGAGTCGTACATGCATTTTTTTTTCTTATTTGAACTTCCAAATCCCTCTGTGTGTGTGTGTGTGTGTGTGTGTGTGTGTGTAACAGAAAGCCCTAATTTATACAAATACATCTCAGCCTTTGGGAAATGATTTGGAGAATGGGAAAGGTAATGCGAAGCGCACACAAAAATATTACGAATCAGTCATTTCTCTGGTAGTTCAGCCCGTAACACTGGGCATATCTGAAATAACAGATTTAACACATGCTCATCGAGTGTATTTTAAAATTTAGCACTGACGACATGAGTGTTGCCAGCGAAGCCCCGTATTTCTGCGGGCCACGGGATGAATGCCCACCGCCTCCATGAGTGCAAGCGCCGCTGCGTGGGAACCAGAGACGATTTTTGTTTCCGCTTCAGTCCCCCGGCAACCACTGACCATTGTGCTGTCTCCATGGTTTTAGGCTTCCCAGAATGTCATAGAGTTGGAGTCAGACACTATGCAACCCTCTCAGATTGTCTTGCCTCACTCAGTAATACGCATTTTTGGATACTCCATGTCTTTTTGTGAGTGCTTCGCGTGTTTTCTGTGGAGAGAGTCTCCATTGTGCGGCTGTGCCTTCATGCTTAGCCATTCGCCTATGGACGCACCTCCCTTGCCTCTAGTTCCAGCTCCTCCACACGTTTGTCTACAGGTTTTGTGTGGACATAACTCTTTAACTCAATTGGTTGGACATGAGTGCGATTACCAGGTCAGACGACAAATCTATCTGAGCTTCCTGAGAAACGGCGGGGCTCCCTTCCACGCGGCCTGCAGCCCTGCACTCCCAGCGGCGACACAGCAGCGTTCCTGCCGCACCCCACCGTGTGTCCACATTCTGGGGCTGAGCGGTCCCTTCCGCGTGGCGTGCTGGCTCTTCGCTCTTTTAATGTGCGTCTCCCTGGTGACGGCTTGTGTTCCTGTTCTCCCCTGCGCTTCTCTGTCACCCGCATACCTGTTCCTTTGAACTGAGTTCTCTGTCTGCTTATTGTTGTTTTCGCTCTTTGTATATTTTAGATACAGATCGTTTCATAGATTAGTTTTGCAAATATTTTTTTCCCATTACATGGCTTGTCTTTTCATTCTCTTAACAGAAGCTTTCAATTTAAATTTTATATTTAGGTTAGTCATAAAATGTTAAACTTTGGAAAAGATTCCAGTATTCGAACTCTGAACTATAAAACTTGAATTTTCTTTTTTAAAAAGATTTTATTTATTTATTTGACAGAGCGAGATCGAGAGAGGAAACACAGTCATGGAGGGGAGAGGGAGAAGCAGGCTCCCCTCCCAGCAGGGAGCCCGATGTGGGGCTCGATCTCAGGACCCCGGGATCACGACCCAAGCTGAAGGCAGATGCTTAACAACTGAGTCATCCGGGCGCCCTAGAACTTGAATTTTTATTCTAAATTGAGTGCAGTTTTATTCAGAATTATGTATTTTCCATTTATTTACCAAGAACTATAGGAAATGTCATTTGGGCATCTTTACAGAGTGGGAGACGTGACATCCACACCTGTGGATTAGGTGCTACCACAAATGTCATGTGGATTTTTCTTTCCCTTCTAAACGGAGGTCACTGAAATGTGGCTGGAGCCTAACCCCGTTCTCATCTACGGTGGTCCTGGTAGAATTCTCATTTGCTGTGTGCCCCTCGGGGCTCCTGAGGCAGATCAGGAGGGGAGAGACACTGCCGGTCAAGGCAAGTCTAACTGCTGGGTTCGTTTCCGAGGGTGGCGTTGAAGCGGGCACTGGCAGGCATCTGTGCACCCACAAAACGTCCGTGTGACTTTTCTACACAGTCAGGGTTTGGGGGCCCACATGCTCCTGCAAGAAAAAAGTCATTGTCTATGTTCCTGAGAAGTCAGATATTCAACTGCATTATTAAGCATCCATTCCAGTGTGGAAATGTTTTGAAATCAGACTTACACCTTGGAACTTAGCATTTAATTCGTTGATACGTAGCTGTTTCCAAATTTTAATTACAATGTTCAAAACCACTAGTTATGTTTTTTGGGAATATTACATTAAAAATGATTAGTCATTGTTTTGAAATTGGTGAAAAAATAGAAAGCAGAATTTCACCTTTCCTGTGGGGCACGCCTCCAAGTCTGTGAGGAAAGGGGCCCTCCAAATTTTCTCTGCACTTGAAAAAAAAAATGTTTAATGTCCTTGCAAAAGTCAAACTGATTTGCTTCTTTCACTAGTCAAAGGCTGTAACTAATCTCTCCCAGAGCAGCCTTGTGAGGATCAGCTGCCCCACCTCCACGAAGCCGATCTGGTAAAGATTCTGGAAGGCCAAAGGGGTAAGGAGGAATGTCAGATTTATCGGGCAGAGGGGTTTCTTTTCACTAAAATCCCATGAAGTAGTAAATTACGTACCATTCCCACTTTAATTTTAAAATAACTTGTTTTTTCTCTGTTCGAACATGGATCCCACGGCCACGAGTGCTGGGCAGCAAGAACTCTGCGGAACGGAAGAGAAAAGGACAAAATGGCACGCGAGTACCATGAGGCAGAACCACTCCTGCAGGCGCGAGAACCAGAGCAGACGCAGCAGAGTCGGGGCAGCAGGAGCGAGGACCGGCAGCGCGAGGCTCGGGGCCGCAGAGACGTGACTCTTCTCAGAAGCTCCTGTCCTCAGAAGCAGTGGGAAGACGGTCGTGAAGCTGCGGAGGCGAGGAGGGGCCTCGGTTCCGGGAGCGGCACAGGCCGCTGCGGCCGGGGGACCCTGCGCGTCTCAAGGGGGGCGTCCCTGCTGTCCAGCCTGAGGGTGGTGTGCTGTGGCGCTTTGTGCAACGCATGACTCTGTGAATGACGAACGTGGCTTTACAGACGCGAACTCACATCGCATCCTGGGCAAATGCTTATTGTAAATTAAAATGCATTTTCAACTTCTATGCGCATCTGCTAATTTGGCGGGTGTTTGGTTCCCTCAGAATCATTTCAGCCAATTCGGTTAATCAGACACGCGTCCGGACTTGAAGCCGGCACTGCCCGGCGTGCACCCAGCCATTTGGGTTTGTCGCATTGTCAGAAAGTGATGTTTCCCGGAGATGCCATGTCGCCAAAATAAGTTGTTCGGGTTTGCTTTCTTAGCGCTCCTGTTTCCCTTCTACCTCGGCTCTCGTAACTGTTGGCGTTTCCCGAGGGTCTGATGACAGAAGTGCGCTGTGCGGTCATGGAGCAGCGCGGACGTGGCGACTCAAAACACAAAGTAGCAGCCACTGACGGACGGACCACCACCTGGCGGCGTTGCAAGGGACAAGAGACAACAGCCAGGAAGGCTGCAGAGAGGGTCCTGCCAGCCTGCTGTGGGTCACCCAAGGGCCAGCGTTCTGCTGGAGACTGGGAAGAGGAAACCTGTGAACCGGAGTTTCCCACATCTTGGTATGTGGAGGCTTCTGCTACGGAGCTTCGTTTATATTTTGAAAAGAAACGTGATCGTTGCGCATTTAAACATCGTAGAACAGTTAGTGGTCGTCGTCCAGACGTTCAGGTTAGTGGTTGTCGTCTGGATGTTCTTGAGTCTGAGGTCCTGAACTTCACGCCGGTGGACTCGCGTTCTTCAGAGCCACGAGAGAGACGTCACAGTAAGTGCAGAGCAGCTGTTGTACGATGTGTTGTGACCTCAGAAATACAATGTGAGTAACAATGCCCGGCATGGAGAGAATCAAGTGCTGAAACCCTGTTAGGCAGTTTAAAGAGAAACTGTGTAGGTCGTGAAGCTCCTTGAAGTTCTCTTGAAACATCGGGAAGCCACGGGCTCAGACGATGTCAGAGGCGTGGAACCCTCTCACGTGTCCCTAACCTAAGTGGGCAGTTTACCTTTCCCTGGGGTGTTTGAATGGAATGGAGGCTGGTGTATTCACAGAAGAGGGGTCGGTCCTCCTGGGAACCTCGGGCAGGTCCCTTCAGCGCTGGGACGTGGCCACCAGGGGGCCCTCTGCCGCTGCCGGGGAAGGACCCAGGCGGGCTCGGCCTGTCCTCACGAAGCCCCAGGACGTGGGCCACGGGGCCCTCTCCGACCCGCCGCCCCGCCACCCCGCACTAAAGGGTGAGAGAAAGAAATGCAGGCTTAGCACGGTGAGAGCAGGCATCTGCCCCCAGCCGGCGGAGCAAAGAAATCCACGCAGAAGGACGGATGCCACATGGTAGGAGAGAAGAACATTACCCTGTGGAACAGAAATCCAGGGTCTGGTCTCAGTGTAGCCGCTGAAGAACACTCCTGAAGCTCGGTTTCCGGCTCCGAGGAGGGCAGCCGTGGGCGCCACCCTCCCCGCGGTCTTCAGCAACAAAGCTGCGTGACTTCCCGGCCAGCGGGACGGAACGAGAAGTGACACAGTGAGT
Source organism: Mustela nivalis (assembly GCF_964662115.1). NCBI lineage: Eukaryota > Metazoa > Chordata > Mammalia > Carnivora > Mustelidae > Mustela > Mustela nivalis. Next base: position 142,683 of record NW_028135607.1, read on the forward strand.
CACCTGGTCATTCTTGCGTCCCAAATCTTCTAGAAAACCAAGAAAGATAACAGAATTCCCAAATAATTTTTTTTTCAAAATACAATATCTGCATTCTTACAGAGAAGAAGAGTCTATTTTGTCTCAAAGCTTTGGTGGCCCCACAAGGATGGTCCTAGAGCTTAGTGGTGTCTTCAAAGAAAACATTATATCTAAATTTAATCTGCACTTTCTGAGTGTGAATAACACCACACACACCTGGGTAATAGATTTAAAACAAAGCAGAGGCTAAATAAGCAATTATTCTCCTATCATTACTTTCAGGAAACTCAGGACAAATACTCAGTAGTGCAACTTTTGGGGACGTACATATTGTCCCAAAAAGTTGAGCTACTGAGTATTTTTAAACGCTTTCCCCACGCCTAGAAGAAAAGGCCTTCCAAGTTGATGATGACAGACCAAGGGAAGCCTGGGTGGCTCAGTCAGTTAAGTGTCCGATTCTTGGTTTCAGCTCAGGTCATGATCTCAGGATCGTGAGACGGAGCCCGCCTCTCTGCTGAGGTCCTCTTCCTTGTCTCCTCCCCCAACTCGTGCTCTTATGCTCTCCCTCAAACAAATGAAATACATCTTTTATATTTATTTTTTTTTAAAAAGAATTTATTTATCTATTTGACAGACAGAGATCACAAGTAGGCAGAGAGGCAGGCAGAGAGAGAGAGGAAGAAGCAGGCTCACCGCGGAGCAGAGAGCCCGATGCGGGGCTCGATCCCAGGACCCTGAGATCATGACCTGGGCCAAAGGCTGAGGCTTTAACCCACTGAGCCACCCAGGTGCCCAATAAATCTTTTTTAAAAAATAAAACAGCATTAGACCAAACATTCACACGTGTTGTCCTTCCTTCCCCAGAAACCACAGCACAAGGGGCAAAGGGAGCCATGGGCTTGGAGCATAGAAGCCTGTGGAGACGAGGCCCTGATCACTGGGCCTGAGGCTGCGGGCCACAGGCCTGGAGGGGCATGTGGACAACTACCTGGAAATGGAGGGACCGATTCAAATCTGGACTCAGTGGGGCCCCTCGTTAGCCCACATCAGCCCTCTCTGCCGGTAGCATGTAGGACACCAGCCAGCAGGCAGCTGCCTTCCAGCAAGAAGAAGAAGAACTTTTCTCCCCAAGAAAGGACACTGACTAGACCAAAGACCTCAATTCCTGATGTTCAGGAAATATCCAGAGTAACAGTCTACTTACTCCCTGCCAAATTACCCCAGAGAAAGGCCCTGAGCTGCTCTCACTGATGGTAGCATAGACCGTGCCCACCTGAGTAATGGGGTGCTGTAAAGGTGAACAGAAAGTAAAGGATCACCAGACATTCGGGGAAACCGCCTGCAGGGAAAAGGACGTGAGCACACACCCCAGGTGTGTGTCCTCCGGAAACCGGCCCTCGACGCCGGCAGCGCTCCTTGTCCGGCCCGACCGGCCTGTTCGGGGCTTCAGCCCCGCACATACATCGCGCTGCCGTGTTTTCACTGGCAGGATAAAGCATGTGAAATTGCCAGTCTCACAGCTAAAAAGAGTCTAACATTGCCCGTTTCCCATGTTTGACAACTTAAAAGAAATAGAAGGATGGAATTAACTCGGCGTCTGGGTCAGCAACCAAGGAAGAAACAGGACTGGAGGGTTTTTAAATCATCGAAGAATAACAAGATCTGAGCTTAAAGTTTACAAAACAGGCTGACGCACAGTGTCTTGTTTGACCTTTCAGCGACTCTGCAATCATGATTATTATGAATATATGCAAAAATCTACATGTAAGTCAGTCTCGAGCAATGCAAGACTGACTCAGTGCCGCTGCCGCTAGCCCGCAGCTCTGCCCCGGCGAGTGACTGGTGGGGGCGGGGCCAGAGCTCCAGGTGCCTGACTCGTCGCCCTGAAGTGATGGGGAGAGATGGGAACTTGGGGCACCGGGAGACAGAGGCGGCCGGAAGGGTGGAGGACAATATTGAAACGGGGAGAATCGAGCCCGAAACACAGGAGTTCTTGTCGTGGAACCAGAAGTCGCACGGATCCCTGTAATCACAGAGCCTGGTGCTGGCGGCGACTCTCCAACGCTCAGGGGGAAAACATTCATGACACTGATTCCAGGAAGGATCAACTTGAGATATTCCAGATGCGAAGCAATTAAACCCTCACTGGGAAAGAATGACCCACATAACTGCAAAATGTCCATGTTAAGACATCAAAATCCATATGCCCACAGCAAATACAGCAAAGAAAAGACTCTTCAGCTTTCTGGAGACCAAATCAGCGAATGTGGGAAACATAACATGCACACACCAGCACATACACACCCGCACACCTGGGCAGCGTGCACACACTCTCACGCACACACAGCAGCACATACACACCCGCACACCTGGGCAGCGTGCACACACTCTCACGCACACACACCAGCACATACACACCCGCACACCTGGGCAGCGTGCACACACTCTCACATGCACACACACCAGCACATACACACCCGCACACCTGGGCAGCGTGCACACACTCTCACGCACACACACCAGCACATACACACCCGCACACCTGGGCAGCGTGCACACACTCTCACACACACACACACACCAGCACATACACACCCGCACACCTGGGCAGCGTGCACACACTCTCACACACACACACACACCAGCACATACACACCCGCACACCTGGGCAGCGTGCACACACTCTCACGCACACACACCAGCACACACACACCCGCACACCTGGGCAGCGTGCACACACTCTCACGCACACACACCAGCACATACACACCCGCACACCTGGGCAGCGTGCACACACTCTCACGCACACACACCAGCACATACACACCCGCACACCTGGGCAGCGTGCACACACTCTCACGCACACACAGGCTCATACACACCCACACACCTGGGCAGGTGTGCACACACTCACACACAAACAGGCACATTCACACCCACACAGCTGGGCAGGTGTGCACACACACACACACAGAGGTACATACACACCCGCACACCTGGGCAGGCGTGCACACACTCACACACACACACAGGCACATACCCACCCACACAGCTGGGCAGGTGTGCACACACACACACACACACAGAGGCACATACACACCCGCACACCTGGGCAGGCATGCACACACTCACACACACAGGCACATACACACCCGCACACCTGGGCAAGTGTGCACACACTCACACACACACAGGCACATACACACCCGCACACCTGGGCAGGTGTGCACACACTCACACACACAGGCACTTACACACCCACACAGCTGGGCAGGTGTGTGCACACACACACAGAGGCACATACACACCCGCACACCTGGGCCGGCGTGCACACACTCACACACACAGGCACATACACACCCGCACACCTGGGCAGCGTGCACACAGTCACACACACGGGCACATACACACCCGCACACCTGGGCAGGTGTGCACACACTCACACACACACAGGCACATACACACCCGCACACCTGGGCAGGCATGCACACTCACATACACACCCGCATACCTGGGCAGCTGTGTGAGCACAGATGTGCATACGCTCCTCTAAATACACTTGTATGCACACATACATGCACACATGTGCACACACCCATCATGAGCCATGAAAAATGGGTCAAACAAGGCAGCTGGGGGTGTGTCTTTGGCAGGAGGATTGTTGTCTCCCTGTCCTCCTGTTCTCCTTGTCTAGAAATGAAACCTGTTCACACACTGAGACCTGAGCTTCCTGAATCCGAATCAGCTCCCTTTGGAGCCAAGGGACACCCGTGTGACTCATGAGACCTGACTCCATGTTCTCTGCCGCGTGCAGCCTCTAGGGCAGACAGAGAACATAAATGTAGTCAGTGGACGGATGGAGACAGTGCCTGGGAAGTCACTTCCAGCGCGTCCCAGGACCAACTGTTTTCAAATGTTCACACAGAGAAGAGAGCACAGTCTGCAAACCGAGACCGAGCGGGGCGAACTCCCCTGTGGCTCAAAGCTGTGGAAGGCGGACGTCTGCAAGAAAGCCCAAGACATGGCTGAGCCGCATTCCACTGTACACATGGACCATGTCTTCTTCATTCCTCAGCCGTCAGAAGGATGCAACCCACCATCTGCATCAACACGGACGGGACTGGAGGAAATGATGCTGAGTGAAATCCGCCAAGCAGAGAGAGTCAGTTATCATACGGTCTCACTTCTTGTGGAGTAACACGGAGGACATGGGCAGATGGAGAGGAGAAGTGAAGGTGAGGCAGAAATCAGACGGGGAGACCAGCCATGACAGACTGTGGACTCCGGGAAACAGGGTTGCAGAGAGGAGGGTGGGGGATGGGAGAGCCCAGTGATGGGTCCTACGGAGGGCACTGGGTGCTGCCTGCAAACAATGAATCGTGGAACATGAGCTCAAACACGAATGACGTACTGCATGGCGACTAACAGATCACAGTAAAATACAAGACCCAGACACGAAGTGCAACCACCTTGATGCCGGTCCATGAGAGTTGCAGGAAGTCCGCGTTCCCTCCCCACCTATAGACCTCCAGCTCTGCTGCAGAAAGCATCGGGCTCTGGCTGGGCTGTGGGAACCAGCACCTGCCTCGTCTCCACCCCCCCCCCCCCCGAGCAGGTGGCGGGGCTCCGTGCTCCTCGCGCCCGGCACCTGGGGCGACCAGAATGTCCGTGGGGACGCTCGTCCCTCCTCTGGGGAGAGGGACTCCCAGCCCACAGTAGGTCAAGTCCAGGCCCTTCGAGGTCGCAGGCAGCTCTCTTCTGTGCATCGCTGGGAAGGCACACGGCAGAATGGTTACGGAAGCTGTGCTCTGACACCCAACTTCCGCTACTCAGTTCAGATTTTTCATCCCAAGTGAATGAAACATCTTTGATCTTTCAAATGATCTGTTTGGAAATGTAAAAACAAAACAAGTTGAAACTCTGAATCCCAAGAAAACAACATTCAGTATTAGCAGACAGCTCTTAACGACCTAGGGCAACGCTCTCAGGCACCTGACTCCCCTCCTTGCAGAATAAAGGATGGCTGGACGGCTCTCAGCCGCACCTGTTCTAAACTTCGCAAACGTCAGCAAGTCCTCAGGCTGCTTATTTCTCCTTTTGGAAAAAAAGGCAGTGCCATTTGCTGTGTTCTAGGTCCTGCGAAGATGGATCCAAGCAGAGGTCGTAGAGCACACAAACTGAAACGTGCAGTCTTGGGAAAGAGAGTTGATTATTTTTAGACATCATAAGCTTGGCTTTATTGACACCTTCTATTAAACAGACTTTCCTTGCCAAACACGGCAAGACCAGCGCTGTGGAGGTCCCCCTGGGCGGACGCTGTCGGAGACGTGGGTTGGTGACTCGGGGAGGAAGGCTCAGCGCAGAGCAGCTGCCCCAAGAGCCTGTAAGTTCACAGGGTGCCGTTCTTTCTTTTAGAAATCTGTTTGCATTTTAAAGATTGTTGTTACATTTTCTTATGTAAGCTTTAGGCACTGTAAGGTCCTAATTAAAGGTTTTTAAATGTTGAGTAAAATGTTCATCAGTCTAGTTTGTAATATATATAATAAACCTGTCATGTAATTTAATTTTTTAAACAAGCTTCTTATACAAATTGCCCATGGAACTTTTATTTAGAATTTAAGGTCATTTGAGGCTTAAGGTAATATAAACAAAATTCTCCAAACTGCTAAGGTCCTTTTTGGGGCTGCATTGCTATACACCATAATCAAGCCAGGTTTGGTCAGCTATTGGAAAAACAAATCTTTCTTGGTCTGGGAGCTCGAATGCCTCAGGCTGTGCCAGATGAAGTTTTCATTACTGAGTCATAAATTCCTAAATGCAGTGTATTCTAGAAAAACAGACACACCTTTAACATCAACATTTTCATCTGACAAAGGCTTCAGATATTTCTCTCACTATAAAAGTTACAAAAAGGTGACCTTGATTCCCGGAAGGAACTTGCGGAGGACCTGGGCTCATGGAACCGGTGAGACACAGAGTGTGGGTCAGGAAGCCTCTGGACCTGAGCAGAAAGAACCCAGAGCCCCGTCCCACTTGCACTAGGCTCCAGAACACGGGCATACTTTTCCAAACTTCGGTTTCCTTCCAGTTAACAGAAAATCACAATATTAACCTGTTAGGGCCAATGTGTGGATTAAATGTGCTGCCCGGTGAGGTGCCTGGAATGAGGTGTGGCCCAGAAAGAGGAATCAGGACACGGATTCATCCCGTACCAGGCGCTGGGTGAGGAAGGGCCGAAGGTACCAGAACTTCAGGGAGCTGCCCTTAACTCCCTCCTGCGGTGTCCCCGGGGTGCGTGAGGAGAGGGGCCACGGTAGGAGCAAGCAGGACTCGGATGCGGCAGGGCCCGGCGTGCCGTACCCGTGGCCGAATTCACTCGCCTGGATCCCGTCTTCCACGGTCACCTGCGCACAACAGCAGCCCCGAGTCCACTCCGTGTAGACAAACCCTCGTTTCCTGCGTTAACCCAAGAGCCACCTAAGCGCAGGCCGCCTTCACCCATCCCCCAAGTGCTTCTAGAGTAGGAGGGTGCATGGAGCGAATTAGCAGACGCACGCGACGTGGACCTATGAACCGTCTCAGAGGCTTCAAGGCTCTGCCGTGGGAGTCCCCAGTGGGCCTCGGCGCGTCGCACGCTCCGTGGGGACACCACCCGCCGCGCCCCCGTGGCTCCGGGCGCACGGTCACCGCTCCGCCAACGAGCTCGTCCCTCCGCGGCCGGCGGAGAAAGCGACCCACGGGTCGACCCGAGCGCGAGGTGAAGGGGCGGCGGGGGCCTCCGTGGCTAGCTCGGTGGCTCCCAGGGCTGGGGAACAGGAAAACAAACACCGCGGCAGAGCTTTCGGACCGCGCACGATTTCCCGGGTCCGGAAAGCCGCTGTTCCTGCCTGGGGGGCCGCGCACCATGGAAGTTGGCGCTCCGGGTCAGGTTAATCTGAGAACCGGGTCTCTACCGTCCACAAAGGGTTGATGTGAGAACCGGGTCTCTGTTGTCAATACCTGAAGGTACCTTAGTTCTCATTTTGCTGGTTTCTGTAACGTAAAGCGCAGGACATGGAGCTTCCCCGGGCGGGGAGTGGCCTCAGCCCCGGCGCGGGGTCTCCTGCGCGCGGACAGCCTGGGACCGGCCGCGCCGGCTGCCTCCGCCGACGCCGCCTCCGGGGCCTGAACCAGCGACCTGCGGCGGTGAACGGCACGGGCGCCGGCGAGGGCACGGGCCCCGGCGAGGGCACGGGCCCCGGCGAGGGCGAGCTCGTTCCAAGCCGCGGCCGCGGAGAGGCTCCGGCCGCCTCTTGCCGTGGATCCTCGCGCCTCTGCAGGGAGCTGCCCTCGGAGAGGCCGGTGCGGCCGCGGCCCGGCAGCCCGCGTGGAGGCCGCGGCCTCGGGGTCCGGGTGAGAGCCGCGGGGACCGCGTGCGGACCGCAGGACGACGCGGCTCCGGGCCAACCCGCGGCTCCGGCTCCCGGGCCTGGAGCGCAGAAACCCACCGGGCCTGGGGCTGGTTCGCTCTGGCGCGAGGTGACCTTCCCGCCTCCGGCCAGGGGCTCGGCACGAGACACCCGGACTGTCTGGAGACGCGGCGACCCCGGCCTCCAGCTTCCTCCGCCGCGGCCCCGAAGCGCCCGCGTGCGGACGGACCGACCCGGGACAGGGGCCGCGGGGGCGAGGGGCGGCCTGTGGGCGGGGGTCCCCGAGCGGCCTGAGACCTGCCTACGGCGCAGTGCGAAATCACCATCAGGCTCGGTAGCAAATCAGTATAAGAAGGCGATGGTTAAAATTTATAAAAGTGACTACTAACAAAGTTGTATGAATAAACAAACATATAAAGACCATAAAATTCACAAGAAAACAAACATTTCGTTACTATGTGAGGTGACAATAACTAGACACGTCAAAGATCATCTCACACCGTTTACTAATATCACGTCATTAATTTGTCCCCCTGAAACTAATACACTCTATGCCAACTACACCTCAATAATAATATCTTAATTAAAGTTTTTAAAAGAAATCACATGAAAAACTGAGCTTTTATTTTTTTTTCTTGTCCAAAACACCAATTTTATTATATCTCACAAGTTTTATAAATTACATTTTATTAACATTAATTACTGTGTTTTTAAAAGTTTTCATTTTAATTTTTATTTATCTCATTTGTTAATTAGCATCATATATTATTTTTTGATTTTAATTTTCTTTTTTATAAAGATTTTACTTTTTAAAAAAAAATTTTAAATTTCTTTTCAGCATAACAGTATTCATTGTTTTTGCACCACACCCAGTGCTCCATGCAATCCGTGCCCTCTCTAATACCCACCACCTGGTACCCCGACCTCCCACCCCCCGCCCCTTCAAAACCCTCAGATTGTCTTTCAGAGTCCATAGTCTCTCATGGTTCACCTCCCCTTCCAATTTCTCCCAACTTCCTTCTCCTCTCCACCTCCCCATGTCCTCCATGCTATTTGTTATGCTCCACAAATAAGTGAAACCATATGATTAAAAAAAAGACCAAAAAAAAAGACAGTCTCTTCAATAAATAGTGCTGGGAAAACTGGACAGCTATATGTAAAAGAATGAAACTCGACCATTCTCTTATACCGTACACAAAGATAAACTCAAAATGGATAAAAGACCTCAATGTGAGACAGGAACCCATCAGAATCCTAGAGGAGAACATAGGCAGTAACCTCTTCGATATCAGCCACAGCAACTTCTTTCAAGATATGTCTCCAAAGGCAAAGGAAACAAGAGCGAAAATTAACTTTGGGGACTTCAACAAAATCAAAAGCTTCTGCACAGCAAAGGAAACAGTCAAGAAAACAAAGAGGCAACCCACAGAATGGGAGAAGATATTTGCAAATGACAGTACAGACAAAAGGTTGATATCCGGGATCTATAATGAACTCCTCAAACTCAACACACATGAAACAGGCAAACATATCAAAAAATGGGCAGAAGATATGAACAGACACTTCTCCAAAGAAGACATACAAATGGCTGTCAGACACATGAAAAAATGTTCATAATCACTAGCCCTCAGGGAGATTCAAATTAAAACCACATTGAGATACCACCTTACACCAGTCAGAATGGCCAAAATTAGCAAGACAGGAAACAACATGTGTTGGAGAGGATGTGGAGAAAGGGGAACCCTCTTCCACTGTTGGTGGGAATGCAAGTTGGTGCAGCCTCTTTGGAGAACAGTGTGGAGACTCCTCAAGAAATTAAAAATAGAGCTTCCCTATGACCCTGCAATTGCACTCCTGGGTATTTACCCCAAAGATACAGATGTCGTGAAAAGAAGGGCCATCCATACCCCAACGTTCCTAGCAGAAATGGCCACAGTCACCAAACTATGGAAAGAACCAAGATGCCCTTCAACGGACGAATGAATAAGGAAGATGTGGTCCATATACACTATGGAGCTTTTATTTTTTGATTAGATGTGAGCATGTTAGAGCATGTGGAAGCTCTGGCCAGTGGATCAAAGGGAACAGGATTTTGAAAACACTGCACCATCCTCTGGTCCGTACTGATAATAGCTACTAGGAAAACAACCTGCGGGCGCCTGGGTGGCTCAGTGGGTTAAAGTCTCTGCCTTTGGCTCTGGTCATGGTCCCAGGGTCCTGGGATCAAGCCCCACATCGGGCTCTCTGCTCTGTGGAGAACCTGCTTCCTCCTCTCTCTCTCTCTACCTACTTGTGATCTCTCTATGTCAGGTAAATAAATAAAGTCTTAAAAAAAAAAAAACCAAAAAACTTGGGGTAAAGTATGGATTTAATTAGCTAAAGTGGACACCAGGGGAAAATTTAAAGAGAGTTTTGTTGTTATTTTTAAAGAATATGCATTTGTGCCAGAATTCAAGAGCGATTACATAGAAAGTTTATTTTTCTAAGAATATTTATAAAAGGTCTGGAGAGATGTTTTATTTTTATAGAATATGGTACACATGTCAAATATAATTGAAATAATACTAAATTAGTTGTTTTCCACACAAATTGTTATCTCCCTGTTGGCTTAAAACCACCTGCTGATAAGATTTTTTAGGTAAAAACAAACTTTAAATTCCTCCACAACACCAGAATTTTCTCTCAGAGCCATTCGCCCCCATACTTTAAGCAATGGAGAATCTTTGGCTGTCCTTGTTCTGCGCTTCTCTTACAAGGTGTAAAGACCTCCGCTGCAGTGCACGACAGGGCTGCAGTGCACGACAGGGCTGGGGTGCAGGACAGGGCTGGGGTGCAGGACAGGGCTGGGGGGTGAAAGACAGCCGCGATCTCCACTGCACTGGGCGAAACCCAGGTGAGCGGTCCCAACGACACCAGCGTCCCCACAAGGACCACAGGACTCCCCCCCAGGGTGCTCTGTCCTCAGTCCCGAAGAGAGGCTGGTGTCCACTTGTCACAGGGGCACCCGGCAGGTGCCGGGCTGTGCTGCTGTCCAGTACCCAACCCCGCGCAGAACAGCCTCCACCGCAAAGAGTTATCCAGGTCAGAATGTCAGCAGTGCTGAGGCTGAGAAACCCTGAATTAAATGAGAGATTTAATTAAATGATACATTTTTCTCTCCCTGACTTTTTTTTTCACTTGTGTATACTCCGTAATACCAGACGACAGACTCTAGTCTTAGGCATCTCTTAAGGGAAGAAAATCACCAGCTTTCTTTATTAACCTAACTATGTGGTAACTGTGTGATTTAAAAGCACATTTGCTTCAGCAGCAGCAACAACAAAACATATAATCTGGTTAAAAATGAGCAGAGGTCGGGGAGCCTGGGTGGCTCAGTGGGTTAAGCAGCTGCCTTTGGCTCAGATCATGATCTCAGGGTCCTGGGATCGAGCCCCGCATCGGGCTCTCTGCTCAGCAGGGAGCCTGCTTCCTCCTCTCTCTCTGCCTGCCTCTCTGCCTGCTTGTGGTCTCTGTCACGCGTCAGAGAAACCAGGTAAAAACCACAATGAGAGAAGAGCCTTCACTCGCTCAGATCCTGATCAGGTCAGTAGAAAATATCAATGGCTGAAATCAGAATTAGAACCACTGGCCCTGATCCTGATCAGGTCAGTAGAAAATATCAATGGCTGAAATCAGAATTAGAACCACTGGCCCTGCCGGTGGGATTGTGAATTCCGCGGCCACCGTGGAGACAGGACGGAGGCGCCTCAGATCACTACGGACAGAACGGCCGTACGGTCCAGCATCCTGCTCTGGGCAGCACCGAAAGGACTCAAGGCAGGATCCGCAGGACACGTCTGCAGGCCCCGTCCTCACTGCAGCGCTGTTCCCAGTCGGCAAGAGGCGGAGACAGCCTCACGGTGCGCGGACAGACGAACGGATGAAGAAAATGTGCGATGGAATATTGTTCAGCTTAAAACAAAACAAAACAAAGCAAAACAGGCTGTGACTCAGGCTGCCCCATGGATGAGCCTCAGGTCTTGCTCCAAGTGAAATAAGCAAGAGGAAAGATGCTGCTGAGCCACTGCCACGAGGTGCGCAAAGTCTGCAGAGCCCGGAGCAGAGAGGCGGCTGCCCGGGCTGGGGAGGGAAGGGGCGGGCGGAGTTCAAAGCGCCCCGAGTGCCAGTCGCCGGACGACAGAGATTTACTTAACCCTCCTCAGCCATGGACTTAGAAATGTTAGGATGGCAAATTGAGTGTCCTCTGACCCTCATAGCAATTAGAAGTGAAATTCAGAGTTTTAAAAAGTGCATGTGCCCATGCAGTCATAGACATGACCTCCCAGACCCAAGACGCTGGGGGCTGGGGGCGCAGCCAGCAGGGGCTGAGGGACTCCCACAGCTGCCCCACAGCTGCCTCTGTGGACGTGGCCACCTCCTGTTCTTCCAGATCACGGCCGGCTTTCCCCTCCTCTGTCTGCACCTGTTCCTTGCTTTCTTTATTTTTTAAGATTTTATGTATTTATTTGAGGGAGACTGATAATGGGAGAGAGAGAGCATGAGAAGGGGCCGTCAGAGAGAGAAGCAGGCTCCCAGCCGAGCAGGGAGCCCGATGTGGGACTCGATCCCGGGACTCCAGGATCATGGCCCGAGCTGAGGTCAGTTGCTTAACCGACGGAGCCCCCCAGGCGCCCACGTTTGCACCTGTTTCTGTCCAGCTGCCTCCACCCCTGCCACGCCCCAGCCGGCCACTCCTGCCAGAACTGACCAGAGTGAACGGTCCCGTGGGCACAGGAGGGCAGCCCACTCCACGAGGCTCTCCTGCAAGCAGGGTCACGGCTCTAAGGAGGGAACGAAGGGAACACGGCACAGTTTTCTCGGCAAGAGAGCGGAGAAGGCAACGGGAAGCATCTACCGTCGGCTGGACACCCGCCCGCTGCAGGTGCTTCTTCCGAACCCGTGCAAGAACCTGGTGGCCTGAGCTGCCGAGGGCCTCGCCTGGGGCCATGGGGCTGCCGTCAACCAGCCTTCCTGTCCCACCTCTGTGCTTTCCCCATGTCGAGGGCCTCTAGCTGCTTGGATATCCTTAGCAGTTTCTCCATTTTAGCCAAATTGTCTCCTATTCAGACCAGGGGATGCCCTGGCCGTTGCGTCACCACTGCCCATCTGTTGGACAGGGTGTTCTTCAGGGGACCTCTGGGCTGTTTGCAGCTGGGGGATTGTGAGTAGAGCTGACATAAGCATTCGTGTGCACGTTTTCTTCTTGGCCCTGGGATATACGACCTACTCTCAGAGGACGCTCTCCATGTCCCCAGGTAGGTATCTAAGCGCGGATTGTTGGTCACTGTGCTGATGTGTCTGACCTTGCGGAACTGGGACAATGTAGACAAGTGGCTGCGCTGTGTGTTGTCAGCGGCCACGCGGACAGTGGACGGTGCTCGTCCTCACAGTGGACACCCAGCGCCTGCCCGGAGAAAGAGCCCCTGGAAGAGGTGTGTCTCCCCGACTGCTGGGACCCCAGGGCTTCGCACCGCGCCCCCACTCTCCCACGGCCTCCGCACGTGGCCTTCACGCCCTGTTTCTCGGGAAAGCTTGGGCCTGGAGGATCCCCCGTTCCGGAAGATCAGCGGAGAACTTGACTTGCTTGACAGCCTCACGGGCCGGGCTGTCTGTCCCTCCCCACGGCCTTCCACTCTGTCGTCTGGAGAAGCGCCGCGCTGGGCATGGGACCCACACCAGCCTGGGCTGCCTCTGCGAAGGGGTCAGGTCTGCAGTCATGCCCACGGACGCCTGGACTCGCCTCCTCGCGGCCGCCTCCAGAAGCTCCTCTCAAGGCACCTTCCTTCACCCAGAGCCCAGGGTGACTATAAATAGGCCAAAGGCACAGCTCTGCTGCTCAGAGTCATAAACAGTCCTTCCTGGGACATTATTCCCTTCAGAAAACATCTGACTCCTACAGTTTTCTAGCTCTGGGGGAGGCACAGAAAGAGAGGGTTATTTTAGAAATTATTTTTAACCTTCCAATTTTACACAGTCTTGGCCCTTCTGTGGCCCAAGTGGACATTTTCCCATAACTAATAACATACCATGAGCCCAAGGAGAAGCTCGACAGAAAAACCACTAAGACTTAAAATGTATTTTCTCCTATGAGCTCACAACCTGTGCTTAATGAACAAGAGAATCAAGAGAAATGAGTTCTTAACGGGGACCCTGTTTTGATGGGCTCTGGGCACGCAGCAGGGTCAGGAGGTGGGAACCACAGCCTGGGACGCTCAGTAGGTTTCGGAGACGGGAATTGGGTGGGCAGGCCCTCGGGGGCCGGGAGCCCGGCTCTGGTCGCTTACGACAGTCTCCCAACGACTGGTCTTCGAAGGAGGAGGCCAGCACGGTGTAGACGCTGACGGCCGTGCCCGAGCAGGTTTACACGGGTGCTGCTGTATTTCCTCCACTCCGATAGTCGCTCGCACTTCAGTCTGCTGGAGAGAGCGTGTGTAGCGCTTTAAAGAGCAACTAACGCAGAAACAGTAACATTAAAAAACCCTCGGATTCCTTCTTTTTCCTCAAATCCTCTCTACCCCAAATCATTTGTTCGTATCCCTTGTTCATAAGGATGAATCCCGTTTACCTATTCGAGCCCTTGCTTGGAGTGAGTATCCGGGGACGGCGTTCCCTCCGCTCCGTCCTCTAAGCATCCCAGTGTCCTGCTACGGCTGCAGGATGTCTGGGTTCTCGCACAAGGGTCGTAAGAGTGGCTTTGCATGATCTCTCACGCTCACGTTTAGGTCGTATTATGATATTCCGTCTTGACTTGAGTCCTTTTAATCATTCTCATTCTCCCTTTATTTTCTTGAGGTGCATGTCCCTACATTTAACCAGCTGATATCCGAGACGGACTTCAGGTTTCCGAACTGTTGCATATTTAAGGGACTGAAGTGCGATTGGCACCGTCCTCACCCCCGGGGCAGAGGAACGCGGGGTTTCTCACCTCTCAACAGAGCCTTCCCGGGCCCCTCCTCCCCTTCCCTGCGCCCTGAAGGCTGGCTTGTTTCCAGCCCCACACGTATCACCTAGAAGCTTCCGGCCGGCTCAGGATGGGCGCTCTGGCCGTGGCCACCCCCAGCCACGCTGTCTGCCAGGCCGCTCCCCCTGGGCCTCCTCTGGCCGCCCAGGGAGGACTCGTCCCCAGACCGTCATGGACAGCTGCACTCCATTTCCCTGAAACTGCCTCCCAGTCTCCACAGCCACCGACCTCTCTTCTCTCTCTCAGAGAGCCAGCTCTTTCTTTTTTGTGAGAATAGAAGTCAGACAGGACAGCCTTGGTCTTCTGAGCTCCAAACCTGCCAGTCTGTCAGCATTTGAACTCAGAGTTCGTCTTGCCTCCCAAGAGAGCCAGTGGCCTGGTCTGGGACAAGTCGCCCTTGTCTGGGCCTCCATTCCGGCAGTGTGCCCCCACCACCAGCATCGAACCCCTGCAGAAGGGCCTCCTGGTTCCCTGCCCCCTGCTCCTGCTTCCCGTCGCCACCTTCACAGCTGTGAGGTCTGTGAGACCCCCACCCTGCACCCAGCTCACCCCTGGAACGGCTGTTGGCAAGACCGTCCATGGCTTCCATGCCAGTGACCCAAGGACCTCTCCTCCGTCCCAGTGACCGCTGGCCTCACTGTGGCTGCCTCTCGCTGTAACTACTTTTTCTTCCTCAGCTTTCCTTTCCTTGAATCTTCCTGGCTTTGCTAACCACTCACGTCCGCAGTCCTGCTCAGTCCGGCACAGACCTCTGCCCGGACCTGACCCTTCCTCTGCGCTTTACTTCTGGTGAATGCACGCGTCCTGACCTCGAGAGCCCCTCTGCTGACAGGCTCACTCTATGTTTCCACATGTTTAGCCATAAACTTTTTAATGTTTTGTTTGCTTTAATGTTTTTCTGGCATCTTTGTGTGTTCTGGGCTGGGGACGGTTCCCTGGTCCACGGATACGCCATGTTTTCCGGAGCGAGCCCTCTCTCCACCGTTTGTTGCTCGTTGTGATGAAGGACTTTGTGTCATTCTCAACCAGTTTAGTCCAATGAAATGCAAGACGAATGCAATTGTTCTACATGCATCCCTGAGTCGGTGAGGAGAGGGTCCATGTGAAAAGCCTCTTTCATGAAGCAGGAAGGGCTCTCTGACCCCGACATCTTCAAACATCGCACGGTCCAACACACTGCGGCTCTTCCTGCCTGAGGAGGAATCAGCAGGCCAGGAAGAACGGGGTGGGCAGTGGACGAGCCTGATGGGCAGGAGGTCAGAGAATGTTGGTTGCAAGGTCAGCCGTTCCCCAGGGAAGTAGGAGGGGGCCTGTTCCTCATTCCAGTGCTCAAGGGAAGGCCAAAGGCCCTTTCTTAAGGGGGAATCTTAGCCGAGGTTTGGCTAACAAGGATTTTGTTCCAAATATCAGTGGAGACAGAGCAGTTCAGCTGCGTCATTTATGGGACCAAGAATGGGAACTTGGAGAGTGTGCGTCTGGCCTTGTTACTGGTGACCAAGGGGCACTAAGGACATGGGGGAGGAGGCAGCTCTGTCTCGGAACAGGAAGGGGGGCTGCCTCACCTTTGCTCTTTTCCGGGAGCGTGGGCGGACGTAAAGGTTACATCTCCAGCAGCTACAGAAAGAACTGTTGTCCAGCGTAGACGTCATCCTGTGTCCGAGGTCTTCTCTGTGCTGCGATTCTGTGGGTTCTTATCTCAGCTCTGTCTCATCGACCACAGAAGAATTAGCCCCTGGCACGTCTGTAACTCTGCTGGGGGTGCCTGACCCCTGCCGGGTCAGCTGTGCACATGGCACAGGTGGGCGGACAGAGCGTCCTCTTCGGTGGAAAGAACACCGCTGCCCCGGGGCTGAACTGAAAATGGACCTCATTCCGCAGAACACGAGAACCTCGGTGAGACCTCGATGACCCCAGGAAGCAGAAGTTAAGGGTTTTAATTACTTTGTTTCTGTAATTATGTGGTGTGTGTCTGTAGGCATATATCGCACACTTGATCTTTTTCTAGTAAACATGGGACAGCTTTTTGAAGTCCGAGGTTTAAGAAACCCTCCCAGGATTGCTCCAGACGAAGAGCCTGGTCCAAGTGCGCCCCACAGAAGCACCGGAGCCCCCCAGTCAGGCCCGGGCCAGGCGCTGCTGCTTTCAGAAGGGGGTCCGGCAAGGGCTCCTCCTTCAGTCCACCACACAAAACAAGGACGCACAAGCAACCCCTGGGCTTCTCCGTGACTTCTATTGGGTAAAAGGCAGTTGCTTCTAATCATCTGAAATTAAGGGCGATCAGGGTGCCTGGGGGGCTTCGCCTTCGGCTCAGGTCAGGATCCCAGGTCTCCTAGGAGAGAGCCGCGCGTCAGGCCCCTCTGCTTCTCCCTCTGCTTGTCTCCCAGGCTCATGCTCTCCTTTCTCCCTCTTTCAAATAAATAAATAAAATTTCTAAAATAAAATAAAAAGTTACCCATGGACACGTGCTGTGAGAAAGTTGTTCTCAGGTGTGAACTGAGCAGGGTGGTTTCCTGGTTAACTTCGTTTCAGCACTTTCGTAACATGAACCTGTCCACAGTGTAATACACTGACCTTGTTTCTAAGGAACCACCGATGTAATTTCACAGGTAGGTCTCTTTTTCAGGATTTACGTTGTAATTATAATCCCCTTAGAGGTGCTGGGGAGACGTCCCAGCTAGTTTGGCAAAGCTCAGCCAGAACAAAGCAAGACCAAGTGATACCGTGCTTGTGTTCATTTTTGTCCTTCAGAAAAAATTAATTCTACTTGAATTCTTATCGTAGCTGTTACCATTACTAAGAAAATACGACATGCTTTACAATTTCGGACCAAAAAAGTCTCAATGCACAACCTCAGCACCCAACACACAAAACATTTCCATCTCCAGTTTCTTTCCAGGTTCTGGGCAGGTGCACAGCTGCGGCCACAATGCACACAGGGCTGGGGGAGCTCGGTCTCTTCTGGACAGTATGCACTCGGCTGTGCTGGTATTTGACAGTCATGGTCACAGCGTTAAAGGCTGGGTCACAGGTCGGTTTCTCCATGCTGATAAATAAAATGTCCGTGTGGCGGTGAGCAATACCACATTGTACCACAGTGGAAAACACAACCCGAAGCCTTAGGCATTTAGAGAGTTAAATGTGTGACATGCACGGCCACAGTAGCCTACGCTCGTGTACTTGACAGTTCACTAAATAGACCACAAGGAAATCCGTCCATCTCATTGCTGGATCCTTCTTGTCGAGTCGGCAGCATGAGCTCCCCCTTGCCTGGGCCTTGCTGGGTCAGCGCACGGAAACAGAGATATTAGACTCGTTCTCTGTCATTCTCAGGGTCCCCTGCATTCCCACAGTTTAAAGTTTATTTTAAACCTTATCCTTTCCCACATTCTTTAGGTTTTCTTTTTTAGATAACGTGCATATAATTAGGAAAATAAATTCAGAGGGAAGCAGGGACGTGCACAGCACAACTGCCACGGGCTGCAAGGAGGGGTCCCTCCTGTCTGTGCTTACTCTGGGGGAATAAGCAGTATCATCATCGCTTTAGAATGTTAAGAAAATAAAAATCCAAAACACTGAGTACAGTTGAACCCGGCCAGCCTGTTTGGTCATCTCTGAGTGGCTCAAACAGACCCCACAGGCCGTTAGGTCTTATTCAGCCTTAATTTCTCTGTTGCTTTTTCTTGCAAGGGTGCAAGCAAGCTAAAGACTCACTTCAGTTCAGTTGAGCTTGTTGCTGACTGGACATGTGCCCTGACGAGAGGAGGACGGGGACAGCCCTGCCATCGGAGCCCAGTGTTGGGAGGGACACAGACAGGAGAAAGTTGTGGGACACGCTTGGCTTCCATGGGTCCAGGGCAGGAACGAGCCTGTCTTGCATGGGGTGGGGAAGACCTAGGCGAAGCCAGGCGAGTCTCACTTTCATTTCGTAGCATGGCCTCAGCAAGGGTGAGTCCGCGCAGCCCTGCTTCCGAGGCGGCCTGGCGCTGCTTTTCTGGGCCCTGGCAAGTGACGAGAATGCAAGCAGCTTCTGCTGTGCACCGGGCACAGAGCCTCGGGGTACTTCTCAGGAGCCCTCCACCGCCGAACAGGGCAGGACAATGGTCCCTTTCGTTCTCTGCATGGAGTGGCGTCTGGAACGTAGCTGACAACAGACACTTGTCGATCAAATCAATGGATGATAGAACCGGTGTGTCACACAGTATTCTCATAGTAAAGTCTTATAGGAAGTGGTTTTGGTAGACAAGATGGTATAAAATCTGAACATGGGAACTACAAAACTTACCCAACACCCACTTATTAATGGGCATTTCCTGCACCTCAGTTAGCCTCCTGAGCCCAGTGGGCACGACAGCACGGTTTATGTCCCTCCAGGGAGCTACTGCTGTGCGGTGGGAGACACGGCAAGGAAGCTGGCGCAGAAAGAATGATGTGAGCTAGAGGGCAGCTAAGTTGGAGGACCTCCAGGCACGGAGCGCATGGCCCATCCTCGGTAAATGTGTGACAGAAACTCCAGTCAGAACGCTCGGCGCAGGGATCCCTGAGTTCACAACCCTGTGTGGTGCTCCGTGGGCTCCTACAGCTTGCTCAGGGACGCAGGCGGGTCTGTCGGTGACCGTGTGGGATGGCGGCAGAAGCCGAGCAGAGCACTGTCTGCACTCGTGCGTGGAACTGACGACCTGTTGGTCGACGGGCGATGGTGATCACCGCGCGAGTGGGCGGTTTCACGGGGCGACAGGAGTGGCGTCTCCTGTGTGCCCAGCCCTCGCGGTCGTTGTTGTGTCTCGTGCCTACTTAGCAGATGGGAAACCAGGACTCAAAGACAGCAAGTCACTCAGATGCGCCTTGTTGCTGGTGGGCGCCAGGGCCAGTGTCCCACCCGGCATTTGGGCTCGGGATCTGGGGCTCGTCTAACCACAGCACAGCGCAGGGGCTCCCAGTGGACGTGCACAGATGCAGCCCCTCACAGAGCAGGCCCCTCGATGGACACCGGGGAACAGCGCTGGTGGGGTGTGGCCAAGAGCGCGGTGGAGAAGAGCTGGTCCCCACGGGGTCCCTGCTGACTGGAGTCCCTGCGTGGTTTCGAGACAGCTCACCACCAGTGTTTGCACAACAGTCCTGCACCCGTTCAGCCGTGGGGCTCCAGGAGAGTGGTTTTCTTTTGTGTTTTTTTAAAGATTTTATTTATTTAGTTATTTGACATAGAGACAGCGAGAGAGAGAGAGAAAGAGCACAAGCAGGGGGAGCAGCAGAGGGAGAGGAGAAGCAGGTTCTCCACCGAGCAGGGACCGGACATGGGGCTCGATCCCACGACCCCCGGGATCACGACCAGATGCTCAATGACTGAGACCCTCAGGTGCCCCAAGAGAAAGGTTTTAAAAACAAATGGTAAGCTGTGAAGCCATGAAGCCTGAGACACACACGTTAACACTTTCATTTGATCTGATGACAGCGTAGACATTTTTAAAGAAAAACACTGTTCACCATTTTTAACGAATGCAGTTGTAGAAGTTCTAACTTTGTGTTTTATTGATGTTTTACATAGACTCTTTGATCACTTCTTCTCCGTATGACACCAGTCGTGTTGTATTGACGTACGCTGTGGCCAGCAGGAATTTGGGGGGCATCTGGTGGAGAGATCAGCCGTTCAGAATCTGCACTGGCCCAACAGGACTTAAGTGAGTGTGGGTCTGAGCTCACAAGGAACGCCAGCCTCCCATACCTGGGAGCCGGAGGAAGTCCGGACAGACGGGCTAGCAGGACCTGCGGAGCACGGGGCTGCGTGCTCTCAGCACGGCTCTGACCCGGCCGAGGAAAGAAAGAAATCACTCAGAACCGGCTTCTTTTTTTTTCAAACTTATGTCCAAGTCTGAGTAACTTTCCCAGAAATATTATTTTAGTATTTGATGAGCCAACAGCCTAAAGGCTGCAGACGGACTTCAGGTGGCGCTTGGGAACCCCAGTGAGAAGGGCCCCTTACCTCACGAGAAGCCGTCGCTGTCTCTACCTGCCCCCCCTCGCTGACGTGGCCCACAGGAACTGTGTCTGAAGAGAGACAGATTTGCTTTCACTGTTTTGATAATAAAAACACAATTATGAAATAATGCAAATGTGCATATAAAACATACAGAAAAGCCAAACCCAAAAGTGACCCAGCCAAGTCCAGCAGTCTAGCCGTGACCCCTAACAATGCCAAAGACAGACTCAGGCCTTAAAGGTTTATTCAAACAGCACTTAAAAATATGTAAACTTAAAAACAAAACAAAACAAAACTCTATGCAAAAAATTCAAATGCAAGTCTGTATTTTTTAAATTTTGAAATAATTTTAGACTTGCGGGAAATTCACAAAAATAATACATAGGTTTCCCACATACCCGTCTTCCCCTCAAGTTAGTATCTGATGGGACCTCAGTGCAAGTGTCTGAACTATGGCCTGAATAACAGGTCAGTCTTCACCGCTGCTCTCACTGCCCCGGGACCCAGCGCAGGCCCCACACGGCCTCTCTTGCCAAAACCCCCTGGTCCTCACAGCGTCCGCGGCCCTCGGTCTCTCCACACCGCTCGTGAGAAGAGGGGATGTGCTGAGATCATCCCTCAATATCTTACTACCGAGGACCCCAACGCTGACCCCTCGGCTGTGGCAGCCTCTGCTGGGTTTCTCTGATGCTTCCCTTGTCATCACGTGTGTTGACTGACCCATGATGCCCACATCGGGCGCCCCTAATTCTAATCCGAGACTTGGGTTTACTCCTGACCCTGGCCTGTGCTTGCCTCTTCTTTCTCCAAGGTGGAGATAGGCACAGCTCTCATATGTTCAGGGCATCTTCCTGTTTCTCCGACCCTGGTACACACACGGAGTCTTTCTTCATGCTTATCCGATACCATTAAACAGCTAATTTACCAACTAGAGTACAGGACTTGTGTACAAGTTTTAATTTCTTTGCTACATTCACACTATGGGATCAGAATGCTGTCAGAGAGACACCGGCAAGTTCCCGCCCTTCCCGGCCCTCTGGCTGACACACACCATCCTCGTAAGACAGCAAGCTTACCGTGTGGTTTTCCAGTCATTTTAGGTCACTTTCCTGATCTCTGGCTCTGCTTAAAGTGAAGTTTTATTTACGTGGTGGCGTTCCAAAGACGTCTGGTGAGGTTGGTGGAAGACAGCCCTGTAGGAGAACGTGGGCATCTTGGCACCGTGGCCAGTGTCCCCCTGGGCTCCCGCGGGGTGCAGAAACACCTCTGAAAGTGCCCGGAGCAGAGACGGGGCCCCAGACAGGCACAAGGCCACCTGCAGGTCATCCAAGTCAGACACATCCACCTTTCCTGGCTGCTCCCCACGCACAGGGACACTTTCATCTATGTGGTTTGCTTCTCTGGACATTGGACAAGGGCAGTTTCAAGGTCCAGCAGAGATTAAAGGGTGAAACTCCAGGGGCTGTCATGAGGAGAGAAGTTTGTTTGTGAGGACGGGTGTGTGCAGACGTGCAGACCCACAGGAATCCGTGGGGCTCATGGCTCCTCTGTCGTTCCAACCATCCCACTGCCTGGAGCTGCTGGGGCCTGACCTTCCCTGATGGTTTTCAGGGCAGAGCCGGACTCCATGAGGAGGTGCTCCCCCCGAAGGGCAGGGGCTCTTCAGGGAAAGTGTGGGAGGCGGGGCTCGCGGCATCACCCTCTGTTTTTATCAAGGGTCAGTGGTTTTCCTTGGATAAATGCTTCTCAGCTTATCTTACGCTTAATTGTCAGAGTTCAGAATAGTTGTTTTTGACAATTTCTTTGAGCTTTTTCATGGCTTTTTGAAGAGAGTTACCCTGAACTTCTACGCCGCCATTCTGCTTGTCCCCGGCCAAGACAAAAATGTTTCCTTCCCTTTGCCTAAAACAGATATTCCACCACAGACTGACTGTGAGCTCCGGGTACGGAACTTCTCAGACCCCTGGGTTTGCTTTTTTAACCTCCTCCTTTGACGCACTCTGACTGACTCAGTCCAAGGAGGGGTTGTGGGGAGGGAGACGAGGCCGGGTTATCTTCACCCTACTTGAGTTATATCCTATCAGGTTTGGCCTTGGCTCTAGTCTGTAAAGATATTTGGAGAGTGAAATATCATTTTACGTACTTGTGCTCCCTGACACATTCGCTTAATCAGGAATGTGGTAATCCAGACTTTTACAGTGAAACCCAACGCACTAGTGAAAACTGTGAGTAGGAACAGGCCTGGGAAGGCCGACGACCATTCACGCTTTCCGCAGCTCTGTGCTGGCGCCCAGCAGCGCCCTCTCAGATCAGGGTCCTGCTCAAGCCCCAGGAGCAGCCGAGCGCAAGGAAGCCAGCAGAGTGTTCACAGCTCACACGCGGCAGGTCTGTCTCGCGGCTTAGGGAAGGTGGGGCACCGTGAGGCCGACTCCGACTGAGCTGCACACGCGCTTTTGTGGGATCTCCGGGCCGCCCACGCCGCAGCAGCCGCATCCTTCCACAGCGCTCGCGTTAAGACTCCCACGAACCACAGAGAGGCGCCCAGTTTTGGTGAAAGTGGGTGTCGAGATCTCTTAAGTACTATTTCTCAAACATCGATCATTTCAGAAGAGAAATCAATTTTTTAGTTCTGATGTTAAGTCGATCTCCAAAAACCAACTTGTGTGTTTGAAAAATCACAATTATTTTTCCTCTTCTCATTATTAAATTCTCATTAATTTATAATAAAAATCAAGCACAAGTTTTTAAAAATCCTTCTGTTTCCAAAAGCTCTGTTACTAGGAGTGATGGGTTGTTCTTCTGTTTGCTAGGCCGTTCTGCAATGTCCACAAAGAAAACGAAAAGACCCATTTTTCCCTCTGCTGCCACCTGGTTTGAGGAAATATTTATGACGCAATGACAATGTGGAAACTATTTCAATCTGAGATATTTTCGGTGACTTTCTGTGGCGTGAGGATGTAGTACTCTGCTCTGAGCATAACAATGTTCACTGTCATTTTAAATCTTCAGCCGGCTTCATGGTACACATCTCAGGGTGCGCGTGGAAATGAAGCTTAGAAAATACAGTTTTTCTTTGGTTTTATTCATACTACCCAGAAATCAGAACATGAGCAGCAGATGATTTAGTTACTGAAATCCTTAAGTATAATCCTTAAGTATTATCCACATTTGTAAGTGCTCGTGCCTATATTTTGTATAATTTACACAATGTAGATTTTTATTAAAATACCACCTTTTGTCTTACCCTAACTAGTTAAGTTTACGAAACAATGTGTTTGCTGTGATATCTGCATTTTTTTTCCTAACTCACACAAAAATACTGACACCTTAACATTTGCACACGTCAGTCCAGACTCTCAGTTTGAAGGTAACTGAATAAGTGAACATTCCCCCTTTGTCCTCTGGGGAATCACTAAAAAGCCACAAGGGCAATGCATTTTTACAAAATGATGAAAACTCCATTTCTAACAAAACACATCAGCAGGTGTGATCTGCGGATCCCATGGGAACTCTAAGGCATGTCTAAGAGAGCGGACGCCGGGCGGCGCGCAGAGCGGGCCTGGCGGGAGGCAGGTGTGGAGAAGCAGACACACTTCTGGGTGCTGAGAAGCAGAAGTGGACAGGAGGCCCCTGGGGAGGCTCGCCGGACACCCAACCCAACCCCGCACCAGCCCTCTTCACAAAAGACAGGTGTCACAAGGAACGGAGACAAGCCCTGTGGGCAGAAAGCAGCACCTTCTGTGGCAGAAGGAACGTGAGTTTCCGCATCGTGCCAACCACGTGGGGAGGAGTACAGCTCCTCTCAGCGCACAGGAAACTCGAGAAGATGCTGGACATGAGACACCCACCCATTCGGTGATTCGGGACATAGAAGGAAAGGGACAATATTAACAAAGGGAGGAAGGAAGGAGGAATGTGGGGGGGGCGGGGAGGGGGAGCAGGAAGGAAGGAAGGAAAGTGCGAAACGAAGCAGCAGCCACATGGCTTCCAGGGGGTGGGAACCGCGACGAAACGTTTCGTCGACCACAAAAATCAGTGCTGTGGTAAAAGAAGATCAAGAAGCAGAAAAGCACAATCTTCAGGGCGAGACGGTGAGATAGCGCAGAAGAGGAAGCGAGCGAGTAGAAGTCAGAGAAGTAAGGTCCCGTCCGACCTGGTGACAAACCCCGAAGCAGCATCTGGGTAAGGAGTTGCCTCAGGAGACTCAATAGAAAGCAGAAAATTGAAAGCTGGAAGCAAGTGAAGAAAGGTTGGAAAGACTTTCCAACAGTGAGTCAGGCCTCAAAGTCTTTGTGGTGATGGGGTCAGAACGAGGAGAAACAGGAGGGCCGGGCAAGCAGTGCTGGCCTGGCCCAAAGAAGGGGTCCGGCAGGCAAACAGATGGAGGGATCCTGTGGGATGGACCCCCCGAGCAGCCAGACCTGCACTGGACTCCAGTGGGAGCTGGAGCTGCACGGGGAACACAGGACAAGCAGCCGCGTCTGCAGCCGAGGCCGGCAGGAGACCCCAGATAACCGGAAACCCCAAACGGTCACACGTGGCCAAAAGGGTTGGTGAGGAATGAGCTCTGCCCACGGAAGGGGAAGGACGCCTGGGTCACACGGCCCGGCTGGCGTCCAGGCTCACACCACCCGTGGGGCCCCTGGATGGGGCCTTTCAGCGGGAAGTACTTCTGGACTGTCAGAGCAGGCAGGCCCTCGGCAAAAACACACTTTCTCTGCAGGTCTGCAACCGGAAGCCGAGACACAAACACAGTTGCCAGGAAATTGATCTGTTTCCTATCAAAAAATCGCCAAGGCCATGGTGGGTAAGAAACAGCCAAGAACTGAGCAGAGTAAAGGACTCACGAAGGACTTTCAGCACCGGAGTTCTCGCACGTGAGAGGTGGAGCCCCAGCGGTCACACCAGCACAGCAGAGGCCAGCGGAGAGACGCGAGCACGAGAGACTGACAAGGAGAAGCAGCACATCTCGAAATCCGGCTGCAGAAAGTCCAGTGAGTACCAAGTGGGGAGAAGTGAAACGTAAAACTCGATGGTGCATTGAACCGCGGCCACAACTGAAGGCGAGTTTAGGGAACAGAAGGTCGCGTCTGGAAACATTCTCCGAGGCACAGTCTAATGAGACCAGGGGACGGGAAGATGCGCGAAAAGCGTGGCCATGGCGAGGAGGCGGGCCCTTCTGCGAGCTCCGGGGACAAAGAGGGAACGAGAGAACACGACAAAACTTTAAGGACGTTTGCTCAGAACGTTTCCGAATGGTTGAAAAGGCAGCCCTTGGGTCCAGGGAGCCCAGGGAGCTCTCATCCTAAGGAAAAGGGTCAACACTGAAAATAAACCCACTGAAGATCAAAGGGTTTTGCTCCATCCCTTCTCAGGACAGACAAAAACGGCTGCAAATGGATCATAGACCTAAACACAAACCCCAAGCGGTAATGCTGCAAGGAGGCCCCTGAGAGACTCCTTGAGGCTGAGGGTTTGGCGGAGACTGTTCAGGTTCACAGAAGAAAAATCGACAGAGACTTTACAAAACGCTTGCACTCTAAAGTGCATTGTGACGAGAATGGGAACGTGGGCCGTGAGAAAATCCTTGCACGTCGGATATCTGGTTTTATCCAAAATGTATAAAGAAACTGCAGGACTCAAAAAAAAAAAAAAAAGCAAAATTAAAATGAGGAAAAAACTGACTTGGGGAGCCCGCTGGGTACAGGATGGGCAGAGCACAACACGGTCCGTCGGGAAGTAAACACGGAAGCCGCGACCCAGAGCTGCGGGGCTGTGGGACGCTAGGCAAGGACAGCGCTCCAGGCCGGATGCTCACAGCGTTTGCCCACCGGCGCCCTGCGTCCCACCTGCAGCTGGGGTCCCGCTTCCCACCCCGTCCTCAAACCCGCCTGTTCTCCAGCCAGGGAACGGCTTTGGAGCCTGTGTGCCACTCACCCCGCCGGGCACCGTCCCAGGAAACGTGTCTTCTCCTCGCACCTCCCCCTCTTTGTCTCGGCGTCCGGCCCTGTAAGCTCCCCCGAGGGTGCTGTGCCGACCACACCCCGCACAGCAACTATCGCTAGTCCCCAATTCTTCCCACTTCTTTACAGGTCCCTCTCCAGACACCCCAGATTTCAAGAGACCAGGGGGGTCCTGGCTCGGCCTCTGTCCCTCACCAGGCCTTCCATCTGGAAGTCTCTGGGCAGGTGCCAAGGCTAAACCCAGGGGACATGCTGCAGCCACCCTCCTCCTGCCCACAGCCCGAGATCCACTGAAACCAGCTCACGCCCACCCTCTTCCCAGCCACACACCTTTTCGCCTCGTTTGAGACCCTGGCAGGCTTCCTGCCGAGAAAGAAGCCAGGAGGGAGGGACGACCCCACCACCGGCAGCCTTCCTGAAACTGTCCCCCAGCCTGGGCAAGTCCCTCCCGGTGACAGAGGGCATCCGCTTCCCGACCTCACCCTTCTCAGAGAATTCGGTGCCCACAGGCGCTTCTGCTCGGGAGACCTTTCCCGCAAAGCCCCCAGCACCCCTCTCCTCCTGTTTCCCACGGGAGCATCTTCACCTCCAAGAGACCTCTGCACCCCCTGAGGAGCTCTCTTACCCCATCCAGGAACTCGTTATGTTTTCTTTCTAGCATTTCTCACTTTCTAAAATTACTGTGGTGGTTCTTGTTCTATGTCCTAGGAACTGTGCATCCTCCAGACTCGCTCCGTTCGCCCGTATCCCCAGCACGCCGATAACACCAAGCAGAAGAGGCCCTCAGAAAAGTGTTTCCACAAACCACCTGAGTCCGCCTTGGAGATGAGGGAGTTGCCAAAGAGCAAAGAAAAACCACCCACCCGGGGACCCCGAAAGTCTCCCCCACGGGCTGCTGTTCTCAGGCAGCGGACTCCTTCCCGTGCAGGTGGGACTGGCCGGTGTGAGTTGGTTTGGGCTGGAAGCCTCATTCCTACAGGGATGACCACCGAGGAGACGAGGAACCTGCAGGCAGGGACCCTGAGAAGAACTCAGGCTCGCAGTCTGGTATCCCAAGCAGGCCTTGTGTGTAGACGGAGAGAGAAGAGCCCCGCGGGCTTCTGCATGAGCCGTCTTCTGTATACATACGGCATCACACCTGGGAGCAGAATAAAATTGCTTCTTCCCTTTCCAATGTACCTTATCCGAACTCTCAGTGCCAGAGAAGAGTTGAAAGCGCAGGTTAAGCCAGCGCATCTGGGATTCTTCTGGTGGCAGAGAAACACTAGTAACTGCGATCATCAGAGCTAAGCTTCGGGGGCTGCTTGCGGAGTACACAAACGCCCGGCCCAGAGACTCGGTGCATGCGTCCCTGCTCCCAGCCCTGCAGGGCAGGTGTGTTCTGGAGAGGCCGAGTGAATTCTAACCTGTCGCAGGGAGTCATTTGCCAGCCACAATGTGCGGTGGGCGCAAAGTCCAAAGTCCACTGTCGGCCTGCAAAACCATGTCAAAGGACGTGAGGGTTCTGCCCAAGGCCAATATTCACATTTCAAAGTTCTGGAAGAGGTAGCCATCTCATAAATTCACAGGACAGTCAGATTTCACTTTTGCCTCAGTTTTAGGCAGAGTGATCTGACTTTTGGTTGGAAAATCCATCATGTCCAAAGCTCTTGGGTACAACGTCCTCACTGCGGGGAACAGGGGGGCCCAGCCGGCGTCTCTCTCACCTGACGGACTTGTTAGTGTGTGTTACATTGTTGGAGATGTTTTCAGGAAACCCTGTGGCCTCATCTGAACTCTCCTAGAAGCAGTAAGGTAAACCACACTTAAACAAAATTAAGACCGTTCTGCAAAAAGGATTGGCAGGGTGACATCGGAACTTAGCGAGGAGCTGCTAACGTTTGTTGCGATGTGTAAGTGTCTGCAGCTCCGACGGACAGCGCGCGATGCTGTCTCCAGTCCCCAACCAACCAAGTGGGAACCTAGACTACTTAGGTAATCGAGTAAACAGGAAGCCGAGAACGCTGAAATCTAGGAGAGAGCACATGGGAAATGTGTGTTTCACCCCACAGACGGCAACGGCCAGTTCAAAGAGGTTCTTGCTGCTGGGTTAGGGTTTCTTTCTTTTTTTTTTTTTTTTAATGTTGTTAATTCTAATTGAAACCTTTGTTAAAGTTTCCCAATTGTAGATAATATTGAGGAAATGCTCAGGGGCATTTTGGATGGGAAAATGTTTATCTTTTTACCAAAGTTGCCTTTTAGTGAAGTCTAAAATGTAAAACATCTTCATGGTTGGATAATTTGGTTGAATTCTTTTCAGTACAGACTATAGACTAAGAAGAGTGTTCTAGGGTCCAGGTCTTGGTAAAAGCAGGGAAACTTGGGCACGCTCTAAATCTCCCAGGCCTTCTCTCTATCCTCTGCTCAGCTGGGAACTAGATGTCCCTTCGGAGACAGACCACTGGGCCCAGCACTGTAAACAGACGGGGACACAGCACCTGCTCTCCCCACCAAAGCACTTGGCAGTATGCGGTGTGGGGGCAGTAATTAAAGTAGGTAGACGGCAAATTAAAATATGTGTGAAAACGTAAACGTAACAAGAAATATGCAAGTTACACAAGAGCACGTTAAAACATCCCTAAAAACAACAAAATTAGTCTTGAGCCAATGGAGAAATGTCCTTTATCCTCGCTTGGGCAACTGACAATCATAAGGGTACCAGTGTTCCTTACGTCAAGACACGAATTTAACAAAATTCCACTAAAAAATATACTAAGTCTGTTTTCTGGAGATAGTCAAGTTGATTGTAAAGTTCACATGTGGAAATAAACAAGCGGAAGAGCTGGGAAACCTGCAAAGCAGTGAGAGGAGTTGCTGGTCACGGTTACCATGGGACATCACCTCTTGTCACCTGGTTAGCCTGTGGTGGGAAATGAGTAAGCAGCCGCAACTTTCCTGCACTTTATTTAAGATTTCATCCGTTTATTGACAGAGAAAGAGCCCAAGCAGGGGGAGGGACAGACGTAGATGCCCTGCTGAGCAGGCTCCTTGCAGGACTTGAACCCCAAACCCTGGCACAGAGATCTGAGCTGAACCCACCAAGCTCCCAGGAGCCCCTTTCCTGCAGTTTAAACAAGCATATGTTTCTGAACTTCAGTACAGCAATTCTATTTTTGTTGTGTCTAAGTTACTGTTTTGATAATTTTTTTTCAAGATTTTATGTATTTATTTGACAGAGAGAGATCACAAGCAGGCAGAGAGGCAGGCAGAGAGAGAGAGGAGGAAGCAGGCTCCCCACCAAGCAGAGAGCCCGATGCGGGGCTCGATCCCAGGATCCTGGGATCACGACTGAGCCGAAGGCAGAGCCACCCAGGCGCCCCTAAGTTACTGTTCAATCCATTCTTTATCTTCTTGGGTTATTTTTTTTTTCAATTCCAAGTTTTCCATTTAGTTTTCTCCTATTATATCAACTTTCTGTTAAATTCTATGCTTTATCGTGTGTGTGTGTGTGTGTGTGTGTGTGTGGTTTCAAATTTTTCTTTCAATCCCAGCCAGTCGGCACACAGTGTGAGTTTCAGGAAGAATCTGCTGATCCGTGCACCCGGGGGCCATCACAAGTGCCCCTTCATCCCCACCAGCCAGCGCCCCCACCCCAGTCCTCTCCCAGCAACCCGCAGTTTGTTCTCTGTAGTGAAGTCTGTCTTGTGCTTTTCCTCTCTTTGTCCCTCTATGTTCATCTGGGTTGTTTCTTACATTCTACGTATGAGTGAGACCCTGTAGTATCTGTCTTTCTCTGACGGACTTATTTTGTTTAAATCATACCATCTAGTCCCATCCACGTTGTTGCACGTGCCAAGATTTTGTTCTTTTTATGACTGAGTAATACTCCACTGTACGAACATACCGTAACTTCACCTTTTCATCCTTGAATGTATACATCATCACTGGTTTATGACAACTCAATGGAAAAGGAACACTGTATCATCTTTGTAAGTTTAGACGTTTAAATTTTGTGAGCTTACAAGTATGTGAGACCATAGCACACGGAGCCCAGGGACACACGCACACACAGAAAGCCATAAAGCCACGTGGGGGACTGGGAATGAGCAAGCTCGGGGGCGCTGACCTTTGAGGAAGGAGAGGTCAGGAGGGTGGGGGTACACTTGGTTTTGTTTCCTGCTGGGTGACAAAAACGCGGGTCTTTGTGCTTTTCCTCCTGTCTCCAGAGTTGACTCTGAACAGACGCTGGCACGTGTGTGTGACGTATGGCTGTCGGGAAAGCTGGTGAAGGCCACGATGTAGTTAAATTCAGAATATTCTGATACTATAATGAGGATGGGAAAATCACAAAACTCTAGGATAAAGAGGAAAAGAAAAGTATTGGGGCCCCTGGGGAACTCAGTCGATAAGCATCCGCTTCGGCTCAGGTCATGGTCTCAGGGTTCTGGGACGGAGCCCCGCGTCTGCTCCCTGCCCGGCGGGAAGCCTGCTTCTCCCTCTGCCTCTCCCTGCTGTGCTCTCTCTCTCTGTGTCTCTCTCTGCCAAATAAATAATTTAAACATTTTTTAAAAAGTATTAGTAACTATACAATAGTTTCAATGGATATGAACTGTAAAAAAATATAAATTGTGACATCAAGGAGAAAATGAGGGTTTAGAAAAGCTTTTATGTGCGTCCAAGTTGTTATCAGTGTAAAGTGCACAGCTGTCGCTCTGTTTTGTGTAAGTCTTTGGGTAACCACAAGCAAAAACCCGCAGAAAATGCACAAAAACAAAGAGAACGGCATGAAAGCATACTGACCGTGACGGAAAACTATCATAAAGGGGAAGGCAAGAGAAGCGAAACAAAAGAGCTACACAACAGCCAGGAAGCAACGAACAAAGTGTTAATAGTAAGTCCGCGACACTCCAAAATCACTGCAAAGGTAAACGGACTGAAGTCACCATCAGGAGACTTGCCGGGACTGAGGGGACTTGAAAAGACTCGAGTGAGTCTCACTTCAGACGAGAGGACACATTCAGACCACGAGTGCGGGATTGGGTCCCTATACTTGTCACACAGCATAGACTTCAGGCCAAAGACCGCAACGAGATGAGGGTCCCTACGTAATGATAACGGGGTCGACGGGCCGAGCCCGGGAACAGCTGTGACGACGCACTGACACCAGAGTGCCCTGACTGCACACGGCCGAGGCTGGCAGACCTGAAGGAGGAAGAGACCGCAGTGCGGGCCCGGGGGAGGGGAGCGGCGGGAGGGGGCAACCCCCACGTGCGACAGAATGCAGCATCCAGACAGAAAATCATGAGGACTTGGACTTGGGCTACTGTCAGAGCAGCCGGACCCACAAACATTCCGTGCCGCGGTGGCAGGACTCACAGGCCACATTCTCCAGGACAGATCAGCCCACGAACCACGGCCTGATACATTCGATAAGGCCGAAATCCCACCAAAGACCCTTTCTGAACACAGTGGTGCAGCCGTAGAAATCCAGTACAAGAACAAACTGGCAAATCCGTCCGTATGTGGAGATCAAACGAGAAGCACACGGGACCCGTCCGCTGGCGTCATCACCCCACAGGGAGACGTGGAAGTGTGTCCCTGGGATCGGTACGGACCAGGGTGCTCACCCTTGGCCCTTCTGTTCCACTCGGTGCTGGGAGTCCCGTGCGGACACTCAGGCAAGAAAACAAAGTGCGAGTGAAAGACACAGACTTCTGGTTGGGGAATGACTCAAGGCCACATGGGGAGGGGCAAGCACAGTAACCTCCGCTGGCAGGTGACAAGCTATTGTGTATAGAAAGCCCCGTGTCCGTTAACAGATGAATGGCTAAAGAAAATGTGAGGAGAGAGATATATATGGAAATCCTGGAGTTTGAGGAAATATGGATGGACCCTGAGGGCATTACCCTAAGTGAAACAAGTCAGTACAAGACAAACACTGTATGATCTCAATTACACGGGACTCTAGAAAAGCCCAAGCTCACAGAAGCAGAGAGCAGTGGGGCGGGGGTCACCGCAGGCTGGGAGGTGGGGGAACTTAACATACTGGTCGAAGGCTACAAATTTCCAGGCATAAGAGGAACAAGTTCCAGGTCGAGTGTCCAGCATGGTGACTAAGTTCGGTAATATTGTATTAGGTAACTGAGATCCGCTGAGAGAGGAGAACATCACTGTTCTCACCAAAAAATAAATAAATACATAAAATACTTGAAATGATGATGGGTTAATTAACTCGGTGGGACCTTCTGCAGTGCATCTGTACATCAAACCATCACACTGTGGTCTTTAAATACTACTACTACTACTGCGACTACTATTAAATAAACACCAGTGTATTTGTCAAGCATGTATTAGTAAACCCAAAAAGAAAACAAGTCGGGCAGCCAATCACTATGCTGGGTTTTAACCTTCAGGCCAACCACAGGACCTCTTACTTTACACAGAGAAAATACGAAAAACAAGACATTAACTTATCATTTAAAGAACATTTATTTAGGCACAACTAGGCCATGTCAACATAAGTTGATTCTCCTACTAGAAATGAATAAACATAACCTCATGCAGAAGAAAAGTCAATGTCACCTTTGTTCAATGCAGAGCGGCTGAAATTCGCAACAGCAGGTCTCTGCCACCAACACACACAGAGGTGGTTTTTAGGAAATAAAGATCATCTTTCAGGATTCACACTCTAGCTTGCACCTACGACTAGGATTACTAAATACCTTCCTTAAGCAAATTCCTTCTTCTCTAGGCACTTTGCAAATAGAAATACATGAGTCGGTATTCACAGCCTGCCCCTAAGATCCTCAATTAGAATAAGCAATTACCACATACTAGCCACTTGTGGGCTTAGCAATGCTTGAAAAGGAACACAGAAGGACTGTGACCATATGAATCGGAGTATATTAACTATTAAATAGGATGTGTGATAAAATTAGTACGAAGTATTTAACCAGTTATACAGAGAGAAAAAATCTTTTACATATTTGATAAAAGTTTAAGAAAAAGAGCCGTATTTTAAAACTTATATTAAACACTGCCTAACTGCAGAG
Source organism: Mustela nivalis (assembly GCF_964662115.1). Lineage (NCBI taxonomy): Eukaryota > Metazoa > Chordata > Mammalia > Carnivora > Mustelidae > Mustela > Mustela nivalis. The sequence goes on from NW_028135607.1 coordinate 176,081, forward strand.
TAAATCCTGTCCATGGAGAAATAAATGTTTTATAATTCTCAAAGAAGAAAATAATATAAACTTTAATTCATGGCAACATAGTTGGCTGGAAAAATGCCAGTTTGACCTCGAAGCTTTCCCTCCCACCAATCGAACTGTGAGTCTGTTTTTGATATAACTGTGATTCTGTCTCCGGCTTGAAAATTCAAGTCCCCAGGCTGTTGTCCCTCGAAAGAATACAATGCCGTCACTTCCACGGGCTCATCCAGATAGCCTAGAACAAACAAGCAGAGGTACTTAGACTACGCACACGTCTGATGGGAAAGCCTGGGAAGGGTGTGGGGCTAAGACGTAAATTAACTTCCCTACTTGATACTCTAATGCCTTCGCACATGGGGTCTGTGAGATTTTCATCCTATTATTAAACTCGTGTTTTTCTTCTTCAAAAAGAGCAAGTGTTTGGTAATAATACTTCCTAAATCCACACAAGTCAAACTACATACTATTATATACCTGACTATGCATTTAGCAAATCTGTGGTTGTAATTGTTGGACTTCTGAATGATCTCCAGGATACCACCACAAGCCAACCCTTGAACACGGTGGGCGCTTACACACAGAATGTTTCTGTGATTAACAGTATGATAATATAAATGTATTTTCTCCTTCTTTCCTTTTTTTTTAAAATTAATTTATTGACTTGACAGCACAAGAGAGCACTGGCAGAGGGAGAAGCAGACTTCCCGCAGAGCAGGGAGCCCGGAGCGGGACTCGATCCCAGGAGCCAGGACATAGAATCAAAAGTGATATGTGGATTTTCAGCTGATTGGGGTTTGGTGCCCCCAAATGCCACGCCCCACATGTTCAAAGGTCAACTGTATTTACATTTTCCCCCTTTTAATCGAATGGTCATTGTGGCTTCCATGAACTGTAGCTGTTAGAGAAAAACACATTTATGGTCACGATTGTATCATACAGGATTTAATTGAAAAACCATGCTCCAGGATGGAAGTAGACGTTATTACGCTAAGGGAAATCAGTCAGTCAGAGAAAGACAAATATCCTATGAGCTCACTCGTATGTGGAATTTAAGAAACAAATGTGCAAAGGAAGAAAAAGAGAGAGAAACACACAGAAACCGAGGAACAGACCCAGACTCTAAACTCTAGAGAAATACGGTTACCCGAGGGGCAGTGGGTAGGACAGGGATTGAAGAGAACACGTATCGTGCTGAAAAATAACACAAAATGTTAAAGAGAACAGAACAGGAACCACGCTCAGGAGCCGTTGGTTTTGAAGGCTCCGACTCTGAGGCACTTTGCTGGTTCAGGAGCACTTTCCCCACAGGCTTCACGGCTGCTCGCTCTATCTACACTGTCGGAACAGAGACAAAACTCAAACCAGCGCAAGAAGAAGGTCTGCATATGCTTAATCAGAGTTTCTCTCTCTCTCTTTTTTAGGATTTTATTTATTTGACAGACAGCGATCATAAGCAGGCAGAGCAGCAGGCGGGGTTGGGGCGGCGAGCAGGCTCCCTGCCAAGCAGAGAGCCCGATGCGGGGCTCGATCCCAGGACCCTGAGATCATGACCTGAGCCGATGGTAGAGGCTTAACCCACTGAGCCACCCAGGTGCCCCTTAATAAGAGTTTCAACATAATGTGTAAAATTTTTTATATTGTGTTAGGAAGAAAATACTTTGAGAACTGAGGAGTTATTACGAGTAAAATACAGTAACTTTACGAACTGTGCACCAGCAAAAGAAATATAGAGAAACAGATACTTTCTGTTCATTCATCCTTGTGCGCATTTTAGGCAATTTGATGGTTGTTAAACGTGTCTTAGTAGAGGCACACTGAAAACATAAATAACCGAATTCTGAAACTCAGTTATTTAACCCGATAATACTATAATAAAAGATAAACCAAATTTGGCTTGTTGGTAAGAAATAAAAAGTCAAGACTTGAGTTACACCGCACTGAGCGAGATTCGCCGTGTGTTGCCCACACACGGCGTGCGACAGTCCTTCCCGTGAGAGTGGTGCCCTGGGGTTGTCCGAGTCCTGCGGAAACAACCCCAGCAGCAACCCAGGGTCACATCACAGAGACTCTGGGGGTCGTTATTTTTTCTACCACAGACATGCTCTGTTTTTGTAATTTATACATGTGAACTTGCAGTCTGTCCATTTTAAGGAAGAAGGGTAAACGTGTGTCACCGAAAAGAAGAATCCTGATGCAGCCTGGGTATCATCGAGACCAGCGGAGTGACAGCCAACACACACTAACGAGCCCTCTGTTCCTCTGCATGTGACAAGCGCAGTGGGACACCGAGCCAGTCCTCACAACAGGCCTCTCTGTCATTAAACCGGAGGAATGCAAGCTGGTGTGAGAGGGAACGTCGTTCTGAACAGCATCTTCCCATCAGCTTACTCACCACCCACACACGAAGCTCAACCTCTTCAACCCCAGTTAAAGGACACCCTCAAGACTCCTCCTCTCCCGTCTCCAGACGTCTCGGATGACACAAAGCACAACCGGAGGAGCCCCAGTGAGCATCAGGGAATGTTCTGGAAGTCATCGCCATCTCAGCAGCCACGTGTTGCACAACATTAAGACGTCTGAAGGGGCGAGAGCAATGGTGACAGGTGCTGCCTCTGAGCTGTACCTTCCAGATGCGTGAGGGACAAAGTGCTGCCTCTGAGCTGTACCTTCCAGACGCATGAGGGACAAAGTGCTGCTTCTGAGCTGTACCTTCCAGACGCGCGAGAGACAAAGTGCTGATGGGCACGTGGTGCGAGGGCAGAGCCAGTGGTTGCGAGAGAAGGCGGCGGCACGGCGGGGCTTCCCCGACCCAAACTCTGGGCAGACATGAGGCAGAGGGGCGGGGATCGTGGCTGCTAGAGCGAGGGGCAGTACGGGCAGGACAGGCAGCCGGGGGGAGCCCCAGAAGACTCAGAAGCTGAAGCCGTTTCGGGGAAAATCCACACACAAGAACACGAGGCAGGGAGCCCAGCCGGAATGAAGGCCCTGGAGGCCGCAGCCCGCAGGCCCCGCAGGCCAGGCCCTACTGCTGCTTCTTCCAGCAAAATGACTTAAAGCTCTCCTTTGCTGTAAATATTTGGGATATTTCCCACAAGGAAAAGTTTAATGCCCACAAAATAGCTTATAAAAAAAAAAAGTGGGCCTTTTTCTTCCGGGAGGGGGGTTGGACCTTTCAGAAAGGGAAAGCCCCCAGGGACCACGGAAACCGGCCCCACTGCTGATGAAAGTATCTGGCGTTCACAGATGCCTTCCCTTCTGAGTGATCCAGGCCTTCTAGCTACCTATTCCTGTGCTCAAGAAATACGGAGGCTGGGGCGCCTGGGGGGCTCCGTGGGTAAAGCCTCTGCCTTCAGCTCAGGTCATGATCTCAGGGTCCTGGGATCAAGTCTGGCATCGGGCTCCCTGCTCATGGGGGAGCTTGCTTCCCCCTCTCTCTCTGCCTCTCTGCCTCCTTGTGATCTGTCAAATAAATTAAAAAAAAAAAAAAAAAAAGACAGAAAGAAATATGGAGGCTCTTTGAAGCAATTAGCCATTTTCCTCATCATATCCAACTTGAATTCAAACACAGGTTACTCTTCTCTCCCAGATCAGACCCACAACAGGAAACAGATCACAGGCCCCAGGGACGGGCAGCTGCCCTGAGGCTTCTAATTAGAGAGGCCACGTCTACTGGGTCTCACTGCGTCCTTCCCTGTTGCTTCCTCCGTGCTCTGCGTCATGTAGCCATAGGTAAGCAGCGTCTCTGGCCCCGACATGGTTCAGGAAAGGAATCCCAGGCTTCGGGAGGGCGTCTCAAGGCAAGCGGAAGTAAGAGCACAGACACGTCCTCGGTTTTGGGTACACTTAATACAGTAGTGAGCGGCATGACTGACCTAAGTCTCCAGGTCGGGGGTGGGGGTCTATCACTGTGGGGACCACATCCTCTGGAAGAGGAGGACAGTCCCTGGGGACTGAGGCAGACAAGGCCACAAGGTAAGTGCACCAGAACCAGCCGCTCTCAGATGGTAACATCCGGGGCAATTGTGCTTGTCGCAACTGGGGCAGGAGTCCTATCGGCACAGACTGACTCAGCCCAGGGCACCCTGCAGCACAGGATGGCCCCCACGGTGGACGTGTCCAGACTGTCACTGACAACTACAGGGTGAATGAGGGGTGGATGGTGAAGACTGACACAGGAGGGCACGGGGACAAGGTACAGTAAATCAGGCTGTGCACTTGCAAGGTTGTCTCGCTGAGACACCCAAGCACCAGATAGCTGGAGCTTCCAAAGGGTAGAACAAAAGTGCACGCAGTTAGGAGAATCACTGCTTTCCCCAACAGCCATGCAGAAGTGCAGCTGGTCAGCGTGTATGGGTCAGGCAGAGAGCAAGCCCGCGGCAGCCTTGACGTCCTGGTAGGTCGTGTTTAACTTGAGGTTCAGGCCTGTGCCCTGTGCTTTTTCTCTGCAGCAGTGCTTGGCCAGGATGTAAGAAAGTCCTTGCTAAGAACTGAACTGGTTTGACAGCTGCTTTAAAAAAAACAAAACAAAACGAAACAAAAAACAAAAAACAAAACCCCACAATCATGTAAAGTAAGTTTTATTTTAAAAATAGACTTTAAATCTTCCTTTCCATTTTTTTTTCAACATCCCTTATATTTGTAGAAAGTTATCCCAGTACCCACTGTTTGTACAAATTAATTCACCCTATACTCAAATATATAAACAAAACCTGATCGGCCAAGAACTGTCTGTGGTCGCATGGCCAATGCTCAACGTCCGAGCCTGATTCCAGAGCCCACTCAGGGTTTGCTGCTTCTAACTTCACACCGCCCTCAGTGCTTTTGAGGGGTGTTTCTAACATTCCTGAGGCACCCAGCCTGCGGGCACAGGCCCTTAGAGAACCCTGTGGAAAGGGGGTCACCTCTACTTCCGCTGTCCCTTGTCCTTCAGTGTCCCCGCTGGCCCCCTCTCCCTCAGCAACTCAGCTTGTCTGTTGACCTCAAATTTAAGAACCGCTTTAACTGCAAGCTATCTAAGTGTAGGTCTAATTCCAGCAGAGTCTCCTGAAAGACCGCGACATAAAGTTCTAGTCGTCTATGCTACTCGGGTATAAGCATTTACATGTTCGCCACTTTTGCTTCTGAAGGGTGTGTGTGTCCCACAGTCAAATTACTGGCAAGGTCAATAGTCTCCAGCCGGTTGCAAATCACATTCAAGAGAGCAAACTACATTTTAAAAGTTTCTTAGTGTTTTCCCGCTGTGCGGGAGACCACGGCCCAGTGTGCTCAGACCGTCAATCCCGGCGGCGGCCCCTCACACGCAGGGCGACCGCAGCTTTCCTGGACACCGCCCGGCGGGAAGCAGGCTCCAAACCGGGGGAGCCAGGCTGAAAGCACGTGGGAAGTCAGAAGCGACTGCACCAGGAAAGCATCATGGCTTCCATGGAAGGAACTGTGCTTACCAGACATTTTTGAAATATCTTTACAAATTAAAACCAAAATGTGTACTTAGCTACCTTGAGGTCCGTTTCCATGAAAGCAGTGATGCCCTGTAGTTTACTTTCCCAGGAGTATGGGGTTCTGTGACTCCAGTGACAAAAGGTGACGGGAGAAAATAAACAGGCTATGCAACAACTGGTTCACCTTTGCCCTCATTTTGTGTCCCATTCACATTTCTAAATAATTGCTTAATTCCCCAGGAATGTTTTGTTAAGAATATTGAAGTAAGACAGTACATCCTAGTAAGTTTTAGGTAGTTGCCAATAACGGCAAAATATCTGAACATGAAAAAAAAATCCTTAAAATATACAAAAATATCCACGGGGCTAAAACCCGGACAAGATGTGATGATGATGAAGTTGCAATTCACGATGAACAAACCTTGTCATTCTATGGTGACCAGATCCTAGAAGATCCTGCGGTTGGTCCTCCCACAGCCCCTGCGAGTCAGAGGGGCTCCATCCTAAGCTGGGGTGCCAGCCCCTCGGCCTGCAGGACCTGAAAAGCAGGTGCCCCGCACGGTCCCGTCGCCCTCCTCACCACGGACGAGTGCCACCAGGAGCGAAAGCACTTCCCTACGAAGGCTGCTCCTCCCAAGCAGGAAGAGGCACGTGGCCCGAGGTGCTGCCGTCCCAGAGCTTTAGACACCGCGGAGTCCTTAGCGTGCGACCGTAGGACGCGGGTGAGTCATTTTATCGCACAGATGTCGTACTTACCCACTCTCTGCGGAAGGCCGGGAAGTTCAGGGTAGAGCTTGCACTTGTGTCCGTTACCTGCAAAACAGGGACACCGGGCGGCATCAAGAAGACGTGTTAGCCTATCGCACCTAAGAGCCGTGTCTTCACTCCCGACGATTGCTGGAAACATTACTTTATCACAGTTTAAACCCAGAAAGTAGCCCCGCCATCGGGCAGGGGGTCACCCTCTACTACTGCAGGGTCAGAAACGCCGGACCACAGCGCTGACCTGGGCTCCAGGGTCGCAGGGCACACACGCATCTTCTCCCTGGAAGCGACCACGAGCAACCCGCGCGTTTTCCGAGGGTGCAGCCCCCAGGGCAGTGGTTTTCCGACATCCTCGTATGCTCAGTTCAAACTAATTTTCAAACGGCTCCTGTTCGCACACATTTTTAATTAACACCCAAACGGTTCAACGGGACCCTAAAACCCGCAGACGGCCTCCGGGGCCGAGTTTAGCGGCAATTGCGGAAGCCGGGCGGTCGCCTCGCCCCCGGGTCACGGCGTCACAGCAGGAAGAGGACCGCGCCGGCACCTGTCCCCGCAGGCCGCGGAGCCGTGGGGAGTCCGCGCCGGGGCAGGAGCGCCGTCGGGCGGCGGGAGACCTCCCCGCGCGCGTCCATCTTCCGGGACTTGGGAAACGCCACGGGCTCTACCGACCGCGTGCAGGTCACACCTCGTGCGTGTCAGACCTCGTGCGGGTCAGACCTCGTGCGGGTCAGACCGCGTGTGGCCGCCCAGGGTCCGAACAAATGTCGACGCGGGGGGCGTCTCCCTCCTCAGAGGCGAGTCCACGCGGACGAGTAAGCACCGGAGTCGGACCCAGGCCAGCGCGCGGCCCCGGACAGGAGGTGCGGGGTTAGAGGCGGGTTACGAGGCGGGAGCGAAGAGTAGCTGGTCCCGGGCACCTCCCCGGGGCTCCCTTCAGGCCAGTGCGCGGCCTCGCCAGGGCCCCGTGAAGGGGTGGGACGCGGTGCCGGAGCAGGGAGCGGGGGGCTCGGGTCCTTCGGCGCCTCCTCCCCGACCTGCCGGTTCCCCCCGGCGAGGGCCGCCACGTCCGCCCACGGGTCTCTCCGCGGCTGACCGACGGTCGATCGGAGCCGGCCGGAGTCGGGCCCAGCCTCCGCGCTCCAAGGCTCGCGGGAAGCGTCGCCCCCTTCAGCGGCGGCCCCGGGCACGCGACCCTCTGCGCCAGGGAGGCAGGACCCCGGGAGTGACCGTCCTACGGACCTGCGAGGGACGAGGGGCGGAGGCCGAACCCTGCGGTCCTGCAAGTCGGCTCGACGCGGACGGCCCAGGGAACACCGGAGCTCCCGAGGACAGGCGCGCACCGGAAACCGGCTGCTTCCAACCCGGCGCGTCCCGCCCGCGGGGGGTCGGCCTCTGGGGGAGCGGACTCTGCGGGAGAAGCTTCCGGCAACGGGCCTTGTCCCCGACGGCGAGGAGGCCGCGCCGTCCCTCTTCTCTTCAGCCCGTCCGTCCCCCCCTCGGACCCGAAGCGGAACGACAGAGCCTCGGGACAACCGCGCGCAGTAACGAACGCGCCTGCGTCGCGACCAAGGACTTACTTCGGGGGCCTCGTGCGGGGGGCGGTTGTGGTCCCGGCGTAGGCGCGGGAGGCACGTCTGTCGCCTGCAGCAGCACAAAGAGAAAACATGGAAGCACTAATTCACGTCGGCGCATCCAAGGGCCGAGTAACCCGGTTCACCTGCGGAGAAGAGCGCCCGCATGGCCCGTGCACTCCTCGGGGCCACACTCGGCTGACCCGGGGCCACGCGACGGGGCTGCGGGGGACTCTCCTGTCGCGGGTAGCTCGCCTCAGCCACGGTCCAGGGGGTGGGGCAGGGTCAGCGGAGGCTCCGCGCGTCCAGGCATGCTGCGCCACGGGGTCAGTGCTAGGGCTCCGCGCCCAAAGCCCCTGCCCTTCGCGGTCTCGGCGTGGCCGTCGTGGGCGTCGCTGTCTCCCGCTCGCAGCCACACGCCGGGGCAGGCGACTGCGGGAGAGGAGCGACGCTTCGCCCTGAAGCTGCCACCGAGGACGCGACCGAGTTCCACGTGTCCCCGAGGACGTCATGTGACTGGACGTGAGCGCGAAGTCGGGGGTTCCGGGGGGCTGAGGACCCGGACGGTCCGCGCTCCGAAGCCACCGTCCCGGGACCGCGGGGACACGCACCGCAAGAACCCGGAACCACAGGGACACACGCCGCGGGGACACGCACCGCGGGGACCCGAGACCACAGGGACAAGCGCCGCGGGGACACGCACCGCAGGGACACGGGACCGCGGGGACACGGGACCACGGGGACATGCGCCGCGGGAACACGGGACCACGGGGACACGCACCGCAGGGACACGCACTGCGGGGACCCGGGACCACAGGGACACGCACCGCGGGGACACGCACCGCAGGGACACGCACTGCGGGGACACGGGACCACAGGGACACGCACCGCGGGGACATGGGACCGCGGGGACATGGGACCGCGGGGACACGCACCGCGGGGACATGCACCGCTGGGACACGCGCCGCGGGGACACGGGACCACAGGGACACGGGACCACGGGGACACGCACCGCGGGGACACGCACCGCGGGGACCCAGGACCACAGGGACACGGGACCGTGGGGACATGCACCGCAGTGACACGCACCGCGGGGACACGGGACCACAGGGACACGCACTACGGGGACATGGGATCGCGGGGACACGGGACCGCGGGGACACGCACCGCTGGGACACGCGCCGTGGGGACACGGGACCACGGGGACACGGGACCACGGGGACACGCACCGCGGGGTCACGCTATGTGGGGACCCGGGACCACGGGGACACGGGACCGGGGGACACGCACCACGGAGACACACACCACAGGGACACGCGCCGCGGGGACACGGGACCACGGGGACACGCACCGCGGGGACACGCACTGCGGGGACCCGGGACCACAGGGACACGCGCCGCGGGGACACGGGACCGTGGGGACACGCACCACGGAGACGCGCACCGCAGGGACACGCGCCGCGGGGACGCGGGACCGCGGGGACACGGGACCACGGGGACACGCACCACGGGGACACGCACCGCGGGGACCCGGGACCACAGGGACATGCGCCGCGGGGACACAGGACCGCGGGGACACGCACCGCAGGGACACGCACCGCGGGGACCCGGGACCACAGGGACACGGGACCGCGGGGACACACACCGTGGGGACATGCACCGCAGGGACACGTGCCGCGGGGACACGGGACCACGGGGACACGCACCGCGGGGACACGCACCGCAGGGACACGTGCTGCGGGGACATGGGACGACAGGGACACGCACCGCGGGGACACGCACCGCAGGGACACGCGCTGCGGGGACACGGGACCACAGGGACACGCGCCGCGGGGACACGGGACAGCGGGGACACGCACCACGGGGACACGCACCACGGGGACACGCACCGCAGGGACACGCGCCGCGGGGACACGGGACCGCGGGGACACAGGACCACGGGGACACGCACCGCGGGGACCCGGGACCACAGGGACACGGGACCGCGGGGACACGCACCGCGGGGACACGCGCCGCAGGGACACGCGCCGCGGGGACACGGGACCGCGGGGACACACGCCGTGGGGACACGCGCCGCGGGGACACGGGACCGCGGGGACACGCGCCGCGGGGACACGGGACCGCGGGGACACGCACCGCAGCCCGCCTCCGCTCCCGCGCGGCTCTCCGGGCGTTGGCTCGCTGTCCGTCGCGCTCATACTTGGCGGTGAAGGAGTCCAGGACCTCATAGAGCTCGTCCGCTTGCGCCGGCCGCGGCGCTTCTCCGAAGAGCAGGTCGTAGGCTCGGACGTCGCGACAGTAAAACCTGGTGGAACGGGTCGGAGGCGGCGCTTAGGGACCCGCGGCTTCTCCCCAGTCCGGGTCGGGCCGCCCCTGCACACCGGCCTGTCGGCGCCGCTCGCGCTCCCGCGAACTCGTCCCGCCCCCGCGCCCCCGCGCGCCCCTCGGAGCCCGTCCCAGAAGTCCCCGGGCGCGCGTCGCCGATCGCGTGCACACGCTCACACCCGTACACACGCGTGTGCAAGGTCCCCCACTGAAGCCGACGCACCTCGAAGCGCACACTCTGTACAGGCTTTGACATTTCGGCTCCGCCGGTCCCTACAGCGCTTCCGGCGCTTCCTCGGTCCGAAGGACACGGACTCGCCCCGCGGCCGAAGACGTGCGTTCGCTTTAGTCTACTCCGGATTACGGGAAATCCGCCCAAAGGCCCAGATTCCAGTTTCTACCAGAATTCCCCCTCCTCGTTCCTCCGGCTCATCAAACCAGAAGGAAAACCTCCGCAAACCCCGGTGGTCCGGTTCCTCCGACTTCCCGCGGCCGCGCGGACGGACGGACGGACGGACGGGGCGCTGGGGATCTCGCAGGGACAGCCCGGTCGCCTCCGCGCAGGCTCCCGTCCAGGGCTCGCTGTGGCCCCCGCGCCCCCCCCCCCCGGGCTCCCAGCCCCGGACGCAGACAGGCTCTGGGGAAGTGGCTAGGTCTGTCGGGGCAGCCGGACTCACAGTTCGGGAAAAAACTAGCCAGTTTAGAGTACAAGTTCTTCACCCGTTAGAGAATGTCTAAATCTCCCCTTTTTACATTTCCTTTCAGTGTCCCAAGGGTCCCTGTTCAGGCGCCACCCCCGCGCCCCTCAGTGCGCACCACAGGCTCTCAATCCCTTCGTAAAAATCAGAATTCGTCTCAGTTTTATGCAAGAAAGACAAAGCGTCATAGCAGACCGCCTCTCGTATTAGGAACATCTGACTGACCTACAAGGTGCATGAAACAAACTTGGTGAATATTATGTAGCCACCGACTCATATTTAAGATTCTTCTACCGCTAAGTGGGAAAGAAAAGGACTCGTAATTGTTGTGACCAGAATCGTATGTGGCCAAACAAGGGGCACGATTCTCAGGAAAACACTGTAAGGCAATAAAGCTAAAAGTGAGTCATGTTACTCTTAAAGAAGTAGAATGGCTTTTTTTTAAATAATTTTTTGTCTCTTCTATATTTTCTTAAGTACATGTTACTTCATATCAAATCTTTAAATAAATAAATGCACAGTTGGAGTCGAATGCTGTGTTAGAAACGAACACACAAGGTTACTCTGTAAACTCTGAGCCACGACACAGACCTCGGAGGGGTCACTCTTCTCATCACGCTTTCCTGAAACCGGTGAGAATTATTTGGCCTGACTTACTTCCGATTAGTGTCTTTCCTTTCGATCAAACAACTGCCCTCTAAAGATACGCCAGCAAAGAGCCCTCTTGATTTGCAGTACGTAAAGACAGCGGCAGAGCTTCTCAGGGCAACGTTTCCTTCTAAATTCCTGCAAAAGAGAAGGTTTTGCGTCCCGGAGTCCGGCGGGCTGGGCCCTAAGATGGCGTGCGCAGCACTGCACTGCAGGTCACTTCGCTCAGAGGACAGATCTTGTCCTGTCCATCCGTCACGTGCCTTTCTGTTGTCCTTCCTGCTCTCCTGGGCTACTCGTGCTTAGCGTGGGCTAGAGCAGGGACAGGGCATGGGGAAGGGCACGGTATGTAAAACCATTATAAAAGGCCGTGCTGATTCCAAGGACTGCATTGTACCGAACACATGGAAAGTGGATACTTTCCTGTCTCCCTTTCTTGAAACAGGAATGTACCTTTTAAGAGTACTAAGGTCTGTGGGTTCTTCTTACACTGAGTATTTTCATGGAATTTAGAAACCTTTCTAGAAGACTGCATGGTCTGAGTTTTCAGCATTTCTATATTGCTTGAATGACCCCAAAATAGTTGTACACTACTTAGTTGCAACTACTTAGTTGTAACTAAGTACACCAGCAAACTCCATTAACAGAGGGGTAAAATGCACTCTATGTACTACACATACTACTCTAGTGAAAAGCTTCTATTTCCAATTTTCCATAATTCAGTCTGAAGAAAGTCTTTTTTCTTTCTTGACCAATGCTGCCTTTTACCAGTTAATTAAATTGGACTTGGCTCCTTCAGAGCTTAAAGGTAAATTTTATGTTCCATCCCAGTAGATATAATGGCCTGCGTTTCTGAAGTATTCAGTTTTTTTTGTTTGTTCCAGTTTCAGATTTTCTCATTTTATCATACTGGCTGTAGTTTGCAAATTTCTTATTTCCAAACAACCTCAAACTCTCCAGGACATATATAAACCATAAACCAGTTTCGTTTCAATTGAAGCTTCTTCTTAGGGCAAAACCATGTATAATCTTTAAACCATTACTATCCAACAGCTGTCCAGAAAGTACTTTATGGTACTCACCTTCCCAGGGGCCCAACTGCCACAGTAAAATTCCCTCCAAGGGTCAGGTTACCACCTTTTGCAAAAGCTTCTACTGCTCTGTCATAATTCAAAATTATTACCAAATCTGATACCTGAAAATGAAGAGACACATTTCTTTGAAAATAATTATGCACAAATGTCATTTAAAATATATGCTGATTAAAACTCAAAATATATACCATATGATGTAGCAAGAATTTCAGTGTAGACAGTGAAAGAAAAAGAAAGAAGAATCATTTTCGTTTTGAGCAGAGGACGTAAGCCACGGCTCTTTCCACGGGTTAGCACAGCAAACACCGCTGAGCATTCACTATGCACCAAACCCATACTGGGGGGCTCCGTGCACATTCCCGGTCCTCTTGGCAGGCTTGTGATGTAGGCAGTGACAGAGGTCTAGTGAGGTGACTGGACTGTCACGGTGAGAGCCGGAAGAGATCCGACAGAGGTTGTCAGGAAGATTACAAGTACTCCCTTCGACTACACATGCCAAGAAAGGCAACCAGCTAGGACTCAGGGCGTAAGATCCAGGGTCCTCAGTGACATTTCCACACTGAAGTCCCTGGCAAGGTCATGTGTCTACACTGATAAAGAGCATGTTGTCCACTTTCTTTTAGGGGCAGAAATTCAGAATAACAGAAGGAAGCTAGTTAACTATTAGTTCATGCCCCTACTGACTTAATTCTCTAAGTAAAAGCGAAAGTCAGAATGTGGGAATAATGCCCCAGACGAGCCAGCATGGAGGAGGTGCTCCCCACCACTGCACAGAGCCCAGTGCGAGCCCAGAAGTGTGGAGAGCCCTCGGGGCTGGAGGCCCGAGCCCGGTCCGGCCCCCTCCTGGAGAGCTGGTTGACCCGCGGCGTTCTGACCACTCTGCACCTCTCACCTGTTCCTGCGCACACTCACTTACCCTCTGAAGACCGAGGGTGTGTGTCACATACACCCTAGAAAAGGAAAGGCATACTGACTGAGGCTAAGAATTTGGGCTAAAAATCTAGCTCTTTGGGTGTGAATTCTACTTCCGCCTCTTGCACATCATGGGATCTTAGGCAAACAATTGAGCATCTTGAAACCTTAGCTCATTCCTCTGTTTTAAGGTGGGTATGATAACAGGAGCCACGTCCGTACGTAGACTCTGCATACACGCAGGCACGTGCAGAGACACGCGTACGGTTGTGTAAAGGGTTAGCTGAAATCCTCTGTAAAGCCTGGCGTGTTCACCACAACTCAATAAAACATGAAAAGGCCAAACAAACTGGTGTTTCAAAGATTACTTAGTTCATATAGTTCTTTAATGTTTTCTAATGTTTTCAAATCAATTTTTCATGGGACCTACAGAAGATACCACCAAAAGAGACCGCACTTGAAAAGACCTAATAGAGATCCCAAGACAAGTAGATTCTTTTAAAAATGCTTAATTTGGATCATTTTATAAAAAAAAATACAGTTGAGTTCCACAGCACGAACTAAGTACACCAGCAAACTGACCTCTAGGAAATACTTCACGGTGGGTCCTATGAACTGTTATTTCCAGCTCACATGTGGACAGTTTCTAAAGACTGCAGGGTCAAATAATACAGAATTACCTAGCATTTTTAAGCAAAATTAAGTAATTTTTCCCATGATTGTGTGAGCTATCTCTTACGTGCATTTTCAGGTAATACATATAAAATTGTTTTGCACAGTGCTTGGTGTGTACACACGCAGAGCGCACACAGCTCTGGCCCCGACCGTGTGAATACCTGACTGGTACTGTCCTCTGCACCTGTGGCATCGCAGTATAATTAAGGGAAAACTCTAAAAGTCAGTTAAAGAAAAAAAAAAAAATGACCCTTTAATTTTCTGGGTCACCTCAATTCAGCTCTCTCTGAAGAAGAGTAAAATGACCCTGTGTTCCTTGGTGATGTCGCTTATGAGGGAACCAGGTCAAAGCTCCACAGAGGTGGGAGAGGGGCCAGACTCTAGGTTCGTTTCTACAACTTAGAGGAAAAGCAAACAGATTCCCTGAAAGAAAACTGGCAAGAGAGCAAGTAGACAGTGTAAGACAGACACCCTTCCGGGGTCAGCTTTCCTAGGAGGTCTGCAGTGAGGTGTCAGTAAGATGCCAGCTCTGCCGTTAAATTTAACCCTTTCGTTAAAGAATGAAGCAAGCCCGATCCCCCTGCAGGAGAAGCTGGCGGAGGCATGTTAACCCCAGACGACCCCCAGGAACAGGGTGCTGTGGCCGGGAGCCCACCCGAGAGGCCGTCATCACCAGGAGCCAAGTCACAAAACGAAACCATGCAAAGTGGGCATTTGAAGTAATCTGCAGGCCAGACGGGGCACAACCGCGGGGCTACCGCACCTGAAGGCAGACTGTGTGAAGCCTGGTGCGCCCGGGGCCGGAGCTCTACAGCCCAACATGGACGTCAGCAGCCCTGCGAGCCCAAGCCACAGGCGGCCAAGGACAATGCGGTCCCTGTGAGGCGCATCTGTTCCAGAGATGCGCGGAAGGTGGGCACAGAGCACAGGGTGGACAGGCCGAGCTCTACTCCCCATGAAGAACATGGGAGACACCAGGCAGTCCTAAGAGGGCATCTCTCCGGAAAATGAAATACGGATTGCGTCGGTGGTGAAATGAGAACAGGAGGTTCTCGCCAGTTCTGTGCAGTAAGTTTCAGCTGGTTTTAGAGAAAACCGCAATTGTGTGTTTCCACACTTACCTCAATTCCCACTTCGAAGCCTCCGCCGAGCCCAGCTATCCCAATGGCTGAAGGCGCAGACCATTCTAACAAAAACAGAGACACGGACGTTACTCTAACATTAAAGCCCCTTGGCACATAAATATGGGTAGGAAAAATGCTACAGTGAGAATGAACAGTGTTTCTTTTAAAAATAAGGAGACTGTGGCATTTCTCCCTGCAATTTTAATATTACTTAATAAGAGTATATATATCTGGTTAAAAGTATTTTACTGATTACAATATCAATTCACAGCAGCATTTCACAGAGCGAGTCTACAAATGAAGGATCCACATGCATGGAAGAGCCAACGACACCATTAAATCAGGGTACAAGACCACAGTTTGGTTTAAAGCTTTCTTTTTTGTTTTTAAGACTTTATTTATTTGACAGAGAGACAGAGATCACAAGCAGGCAGAGAGGCAGGCACAGAGAGAGAGGAAGGGAAGCAGGCTCCCTGCTGAGCAGAGAGCCCGATGCGGGGCTCGATCCCAGGACCCTGAGATCATGACCTGAGCCGAAGGCAGAGGCTTCACCCACTGAGCCACCCGGATGCCCCCAGGTTTAAAGCTTTCTAAGAGCTTTCATCTACTACACTCACCCTTCTGTCGTCAAACTACTGAAAAAAATTGATTCAAGTTGCGTTTGCTTTGACTGAAAGGTGCTAAGGTCGGAATTAGAATAACGGATTTCTGCGGGTGGGTTCTGTTCAGAGGTTGCACACAGACAGCACCCTCCTCCACACCCCCGGCACCTAGGAACAAACCATGGGTGAAGTTCAAAGGGTCATTGTTTCCTGCGGTATGAAGCAGCTTTTTAAAGTTCCTTCACCAACTGCTACATAAATTATGAAACTAGAGGTATATTTTTATGACAATTACCATAGCCAAATTTGTGAACAAGATATCTATTTCATCAAAATTCAATGTACAGAATGTTGACAAAACAACTTTAAGAAATGTGACATTGCTGGGGCACCTGGGTGGCTCAGCTGTTAAGTCTCTGCCATCAGCTCAGGTCATGATCTCAGGGTCCTGGGATCGAGCCCCGTATCGCACCCCAGGCTCTCTGCTCATTGGGGAGTCTGCTTCTCCCTCTCTCTCTGCCTGTGTCTCTGCCTGCTTGTGATCTCTCTCTGTCAAATAAATCATTAAAAAATCTTTAAAAAAATGTTTGAAAGGTATTAGATATTGAGGCTCACAGACTCACAAATCCACGTCCCTTAATCTTTATAAACGTGTGTAATACATCCAACTGTGGAACCCTCCCGTACTGAACACATATAGCATTTGACCACTGCAACTTTCAATATTTATAAGTTTTACAAAATAATTGAGGTGTATAATTCTATTTTTTAGTTAGAGCTTTATCATAGATATAAGAGAGCAAAAGGAGTCAAGATAAGTTTATTATAATCACTTTTAAGGGTAACACAATAATAAACTGTTTCTATTGTAAATCTGAGGACAAAAACTGGTCTTTTTGTACCTAGTAGAATAAGAAATAGCCTACAAATTCAAGATTATTAAGATTTTAACAAGATAAATTTCCTTACACTTGAAAACTAAGTACAATAATTCCACTTGAATTAGGGAAAAAAAATTAATTTGATGGGGGCAGTGTGAGATTGTGTAGATAAAGGACTTTCTGAAAGGCTTCTTGGCTTCTGAACCTAATTTTGTCTTCTAGATAACAGGATATTGCTTGGATATATTCAGAACTAATCCACCAGGCTTAGGGGAGTTTCGATTACAGAAATTAGTGTCATATAATCCCAAGTTGTTTTCCATTTCCTATGCTAAGAACAGTCCCTGTCTGAAGACTGCCCATCTGGCCAGGATCTGGGGAATCTGCTGTTTCATCCGGGCAATTACAGACGGAGCAGCTGGCCTTCAGGATGGCGGGGAGGGAATGGAGAGAAAGGGCCACCTGTGGGGCGCCTGGGTGGCTCAGTCGTTAAGCATCTGCCTTAGGCTCAGGTCATGATCCCAGAGTCCCGGGATCCAGCCCTGCATCGGGCTCCCTGCCCAGCAGGAAGCCTGCTTCTCCCTCTCCCACTCCCCCTGCTTGTGTTCCTTCTCTCGCTGTGTCTCTCTGTCAAATGAATGAATAAATAAATAGATAAATAAATAATTTTTTTAAAGGCCACCTGAGGTTCTGAGAGACCCCGGAGGTCGTCAGACCTCCCCCTCTGCAGATGGCGCCCCTGTCCACCCCCGGGGGGAACAGTTCACAGACACTGAAGACCCTCTGAGTGGGCCTCCACTTTGTCTGGTGTGACCCGGAGGTCTCTCAGGAAAGTGTGTGCAGTGCTCGAGAAGAAGGAAACTTGGTTGTTTCCAGGTCATCGGCAAGGACTAAACCACGAAATGCTGGGCCACAGCTTTGGGGAGAGACTCCAACTTACTCTGGGGACACATCATAGGACACAATGGGCCTGACCACCGAGGTTCAGTGGCCACACGCCCCACAGACTCCCAGATGTATCTACGGTCATTGTCCTACACTCTCTTCCAGATTAAAATTAACTTACCTACACCAAAAAAATCTATTAAGAGAGAAATATATTCAATTATATGAGCAAAATGAGAATGTTAAATCAGTATAAAAAGCATTTTAGTTGGTTATGACGCAGGTGCGTACATTTTAAATGTTACTATAAATACCAGCTAAATCTTTGGGAATTAAGGAAAGTATGTTTTGATTTCATCTCTGACAAACCAAATGTTAGATTTCACCCCAGAAAGTAAAGCCAAATTGTATTGTCCTGATCTGCTTCCACCTTTAAAGCACAGGCTTTAAACAAAACTTTCAGGTTTTATCGTTTCCTACAGGAATAGCAGGAAGTTTCCAGATGGCTCTGATCTTCTTATCAACTCCCAGAGAACAAAAGAAAAGTTGTACCACAAAGCTGAAAATAAGATTCATATTCAACACCAGAAATGCAGATATTGTCACAGTCAGTATTTGCTCCATGGAAGAAGTACAAAATGTACGTAAGACGAAGCAGATGTACGCCTGCAAGTGTCATCTAGCATTTTAAGAGGAGAAGAGAACGGGAAACCCCCGCCTTGTGGACGGGACGTGCAGAGTGCACATTCCAGGGTGACAGCAGTAGGAGGATCCCCGCCAGGGGTGTCCAAAATGAAGACAGTCAACTTACTTCCGTCCGGAAGACGAGCCAGCACGACCCCACTGCCTCCTCTAGCAGTTACTAGAAATCCAGCTTTTATCACCGACAAAATGGCAAGGCCCTTCGCTTTAGCGATGACGTGGGCTGCAAAATTAAAGACATCAGGCAGGTGAGGTCTGGAGTGGACTTGCCTGAACAGACGACGTTAAGCAGACGGATGCACAGAAGTTCTGACGGGCAGGACCCCAGGCTTCTCAGGACCGTCTCAGTGGCACCAGTGGGCCAAAGAACAACTCGCCAGCGACACGGGGGCCCGATCGCCCCACCGCCCCATCCTTCCCTGTGCTGTTTCCAACACCCACAGAACCAAGGCCCAGATATGCCCACAATGGGCAACAGATGGGATTCACGATGAGATTCTTTTAGTTGACGTGTACGAGCAGGACAAATGATTTGGAAATTTCAATTAATTGAGAATATAACTCATAAAAAACAGGTTACTATGTTAAAGAAAATGCAATCCATACGGAACTAAGTACGAAGGAGAAAGCCAGCAAGGGTGGCCTGCACACGGCAGAACCTGGGCCTCAGAGCCGCACAGCTGGTTCACCTTTTACCAACACGAAAATTACATGTGAACACAGAAAAACGAAGTGATTCGCCACTTTAGAAGAGTTTTAGCTTTCATTCAAGTATTCAAGTACCACGTGCGTCCCAGCGCACTGAGGACAGAGATTACACACTTGGTTACATCACATAGAGTGAGTTATCAGCTCCGCCCCCCAAACACTGCCCCCCTGGATTCCCCCACACAATACTGCATCTCCCAATAACAAGGGGAGATGACTTGATGTACTGTCCTTGGTCAAATATTCCACCAAGAAAGCCACATTGGACCTGTACTCAAATACAAGGAAATGCTCTTGAGGAGGCTCTGGAAAACACGACGTTTCTCGTGTAACTATGCACACCAATTCAAAATGTCAACGGCAGCGTCTCAGAGATAACATGCTCACAAGCATGACATCTGCACGTGGACATGTGGAGCCTCAGAGCCCAGCAACGAACAGCAAACGAGGCTGCGCCTGCCTTCCTCCGGGACTCTGCGAAGCTCCAAGTGCACCGTATGAGGCTGGAACCTTACTGTCTGTCACAGAGGGTTATTTCTACAGCCACATGTTGGCAGAACATCTGCTCCTACAACTCACTCTCCACTCTCTGCCCGTACGGTCAGGACTGCCTCTATTTAGACAGAACAAAAGTAGATGGACATATTTTCAATGTCAGGTTTGGTTTTAGAGATTTTCCATCCAAATTCAGGATAATGCCAATAATGCCTAAATAATTTGTGAATTAGCTTTTCATTTATAATATAGATGCACTGACTGCAGATTCCCTGATGGAATTTTACTGCACTAATTGCTTGATAAATAATCCATACTCAGATGTTTCTATGCCGGGAAATACAGTTTGCCCATAAACTGGGCGAGCAGGCTGTGTTTGCTGAAACAGCGGACACATGTCAGAAATGTCTGCTGTCTCCTGTTCCAGAATATCGCCACCGAAGACTCCGTTTCTCTGGCTGAATTTTCTTCAGGCCCTAACACAGTACTTATCAAACTGGTATGTGCGGACAGATCACTGGAGGTTTGTGAAAAATGCAGATTCTGACCCCTTAGGCCTCAGTGGTGCCTTGAGGTCTTGCGTTTTTAACAAGAACCCAGGGGATGCCCAGCGGCTGGTCCAGTCTGCACGTGGGGTAGCAAGGCTCCTCGGAGCCTGTCTTCATGTTGGCAGTAGTAGTGTCCAGACCCAAATAATGATAATAATAATATTTATATAGTATTATATATTAAATATAATAATATTATTACAACAGCAAATTAAACTTTTTTAACATTTAAAGTTCTGCTAAACAACTTTAAAAAAATCTGGTGTAAGAAATTAAACTAGTTTTAAAAAAAGAAGTTAAATCCGTTTTGTGATGCAGGATCTGTTTCCCAGGCCCATGATTAATGAAGAGCGAAAGCAGCCTGAAGCAGTCCCCAAGCCAGTTTGCGTAGGAATCTTTGCTCCTGGTACCAGCCGTAGGAACAGTAGGAATAACTGGGAGCAGCTGGTTCCCCAAAGCCCATCCTAGCCTCTGGCCTCCTGCTTCTGCCACAGTCCTGCCCAGGCCGCTCTGCTCCCAGGGTGTATGGGGCAGGTTTGGGGGGGGGGGGTGCTGGTAGAGGTGCTGTTATTTTCATGATCCAAAGAATCTCATGCACAGCTGGGTTAGGAATGATTGACTCATGTCTTCCCCAACCCCTACAAAACATAAATACCTGACCTCAAAAAAAGAAAACCCAAAGTTAAAATTGGTTTCTGAGATTGGCTAGTGATTCTGCAAGATAAGCTTGCAAAGGCTTCAGAAACCAAGGACGATGACAGGGGAGTTTGGGGAAGCCCAACTGGACACAACTAGGAGGAGGCCAGAAGGGGTCTCTACGGGGGAGTGGGGGTGCCCCAGGAGCCCAGCCGGCAGACCACCAGGAGGAAAGCAGTGCTCTGCGGGCCTGTTGCCCCTGGGGCCTCCATCTGAGTGCACCCAGCAACTAACGCACGCAACCCAGAGAAACGAGAGGCACATATTTTATTTACCAGGAATGATCTTATCGGGTCCGTTTCTGGAGGTTATTTCCGTGAATTCTCTCAGAATTTTAGCAGCCTTTTTTGCTTCCGATTTCAAATTGGAAGGTATAGGATTATTCACTGAAAGATTAAAAAAGGAGATTTTAATGAAAAAATCTAGTAAATGCAGTTAGATATGTATTATGGTTTCAGTTTTTCTCACGCACAGCTGAGCATTGACCGATTCCATCCTTCTAGACAAAATAAGTGACTTGAAGACCCTCAAATTATTGTCTCATCTCTGTTTTCCTGATAACATCAATTCACTCTGAGATTGGGAAACCCTACATTCTCAAAACCCCAGAAATTATAAATTCCTGGGATTCTAAAAGATCTTAAACAAAGTCTGGTCCAATCTCCTAATTACGTGTCTGCTCTCTGTAATTCTTAGCTCACCTCAATACTAGTTAAAAGACATTAAAATCTGAAGAATTAACAAAAGATGTAACTTACAACTGTGTGTAATAAAAAATACAATATTTATCTGGATGTTTTTGTCAGAATACTGAACTATCTGCATAGATTCTCCTTGTGAATAAAATTCTGAGACTTGGGAAGTGAGCGACCACTCCTGTGTTTGCACAGCCCCAGCTTTCAGGCCTGCCTGGGTGTCCTCAAGTCACGCAAGCAGTGTTTGTCCCCAAAAATGCACAGACAACCCTCCCAGACCCGAAGTCTGTGGGGACAGATCGCCCTTCTCACAGGAAAAGCGATCTGAAGAGCCAAGGAGCCCACGAGGCGCCGATGTCGAGTCTGTGGCTCAAGCCATCAAATGCCTTTTTTATTGCAAAGACAAGGTTTTCAGCTCAGAAGTTCACCTGCTTCGGTTCTTTCCGTTTCTGTTCTCAATAGATGCTGGTTGTTCCTTAAATACTTGAGCATATTTCAAAGGGTATTTTTTTATCCTTGTCTGATAATTGCATCATCTCTGGCCTTTCAGGATCTGCTTTTGACAGATCTTTCTCCTCGTTATGGGTTAGATTTTCCTGTTTCTACCCACTTCTGGCAAAACCAGATGGTTGCCGGACCCGGTGAATACGCTGCATGTTGGGTCCAGACTCTGTGGTCGTCTCTGGGGCCGATGCCCTTGGCAGCAGGCAGTGTCCGGAGCCCTGCGTCAGCTCAGTCTTCCCAAGGCCTGCTTTTGCAGGAGCCGGGGCGCCTGTCGCGTGCTGGGGACGGAGCCCTGCAGCCAGGTGCGGCCCCCCGGGCTCTCTCAGTGTCCTGGGGCTTCACGTGCTCACCCCCCCCCCCCCGTGCGGGAGCTGCGGCCCCTCCAGCGCTGAACTGAAAACTGGTCACATCCTGGCTCCTCGGTGGTGGCTCTTGGCTCCACGGCACTCACAGGGATTTGTGGGGTCCCCTCGCAGAGTGCTGGAGCTCGCCCTCGCCCTGGCCCCCCTGGGCCTGCGAGTGTCTCACACAGCGCAGCCCGGGCCCCAGAGCACATCCTGGCCTAGCAGCTGGGGAAGGTGCCTTCGGGCAGGAAAAGAGGCGGCCTCCTGGCTCCTGCCTCCTCCGAGGTCCCAGCTACGCTCACCGGGTACCCCACGGGTGCAAACACACACCCGCTCTCTTTTGCCCAGTTTCGAGGGTTCACAGAAAGTGGCAGGGCGTTTCTCTGTCACGAACCCCCCAGCTTTTACTGGCCGAGTAACGGGAAGTCTCTTTGCGTCCCGTCAAGTCTCTTAACACTGTTCTGTTTCGTATTCATTTGTAAAGTAAGGAAATTAATCTTTTTCTAGACAATAAGTCACAAATATTGATTTGCTGTTTGCCATTTCTCTTTTGAATTTTTTTATGATGTTTTTTCTTTTTTTTTTTTTTTAAGATTTTTAAGATTTTTGGGACGCCTGGGTGGCTCAGTTGGTTGGACGACTGCCTTTGGCTTAGGTCATAATCCTGGAGTCCCGGGATCGAGCCCCACATCAAGCTCCCAGCTCCACGGGGAGTCTGCTTCTCTCTCTGACCTTCTCCTCGCTCATGCTCTCTGTCTCGCTCTCAAATAAATAAATAAATAAATCTTTTAAAAAAAAAAAGATTTTTAAGATTTTTTTGTTAAAGATCCACTCACTCGACAGAGGGAGCATACGCAGCGTGCGGACAGTGCGAAGCAGACTTGCTGCTGAGCAGGAAGCCCGAGTGGGGCTCGAGGCCAGGACCCTGGGGTCACGACCCAAGTCAAACTCAGACGCTTAACGGACTGAGCCACCCAGCTGCCCCTTATGATGGTTTTTCTACTTCTGTCTTCATGAAATCAAGTTCACCTTCTCTTCTAAGTTTTACAAGTGTCTCTAATTAAACGAAATGATTCCCAAGTTCATATGGAAAAACAAACAACCAAGAGAATATAGAGAAAAAGTATGTAAAAGAAGAATGAGGGGGACAAGTTCTGCCAGAAGCTGCAACGTACGGTGAGGCCTGCGTATTGTACCGTAGAGGCAAAAAGAGGCGGGAAACCCAGTTTTACAAAACAGAAAATTCAGAAACTGACTCGAACATATAAAATAATTTACTACATAATAAAGAAAGCACCTTAAATCATTGCAGAAAAGCTGTATTACACAATAACTGGTGATCTCTGGGGAAATTCATCCACTGCCTCATATAGCAGACCGCTGTAAACTCCAAATTCATCAATGACTTGAAATGCCCAAAATCAAACCATGAAAGAACCAGAAATTACATGAGAATTACTTTTCAAATTCATAGTACAAAAGGCCTAGGTATGACCAAAAAAAGGTCTATATTTTTAAATGATCAGAACTTATGGCATAAACATACTGTGAACCAAAAGGGAACCGTACACACATGCAAACACAGAGGGAAACGGCCCCTCCGACTCTGGGCACCCACCGCACTACTGTCTGCCCGACGCTCGTTGACCCCTGCTGCTGAACGTGTGCCCTATTTCCACTTCCAGCTTCTGTAGATAGAGCCGTTCGCTGGCGACTGTCTTCAGATAGGGCCCTAAACGCTGGAACTGAGCAATCAGAGAGACTCAAGATCCGTTAGCTGTTTATTAAACTGCCGAACTGTCCCCCCAAAATACTACCCAAGTTTAACTGGCTGACACCCCGAAACACCACCCACATTCAGAACCACTGAGTAGCACCATAAAAAACTCCACTGTTACGGCTGACGCTGGGAAAGGCAAAGTCTGTACATCAGAAAAACAGGATGACAAATTTTATTTGAATTTACCTGAATACTAGCGAATTTTCCTTTTGTTTGATTATATTTTCTGTTTCACATATTTTCTGTTCATATACTTTGACTTTTTCTGGTTCCATACTCCTTTTGCCCATAATTTTAATCATGTTGTAAGTCTATGTCTCAACTTGCTTTTTAAAAAAAAAAAAATATTTAGAGTTTTCAGCATTTGTTTTTAATTTATATGGCAATATTTCTCTGGGTTTTCTACTGTTTTCTTCTTTCTACTACTGTGACTAAAGGCCTTGATTAAAAACAAAAACAAAACCAAAACTGATACAGCCAATATTCCACGTTCTCTACCCAAGCTTCTATTTTACATTAAATATTTGGTCCATCTCCATTTCATTGGCATAGGATAGGAAGAACCTCATAATTTTTACATACACAACACAACTTACTGAATAATCCACAGCACTTAAAAGTGTCACCTTCTTGACAAAAGCAAGGAAAATATATTCATGTATTTACTCACATACTTAAAAATATATGACAGAGATGATGTGGTAGTTTAATAAATTATTCTGGAACAAATGGTCATTCAAATAAAAACAAAATAAATTTATATTATAATATCACATCATACAAAAAAATTCAATACCTGATTGCCTTAATACTAAAGGCAAAGTTTAATACTTTTAGAATAAAAGTAACCGAAAATATCTTTATTTTCTGTGCAATGAAGGGTTGCCCTAAACAATGCACAACTATAATAGGAAACTACAGATATATTCAGCTACAGTAAAGTCAAGAAAAAGTGTGTCAACATACATTTGAAAATAAAATTTACAAGGGAGAGGTCGGAAGATATCTGTCATATGAATAAAGGGCAGCTATCTAGGGTTCAGAATGCACAGAGATCTTTAAAATTCAGTAAAAACACACATAGCACAACGGAAAACTGGGCACAGGATCCGATCAGCTGATTCACAGACGAGGGAAACTCCGGGGCCAGCAACCACCTGAAAAGCTGGACATGCCCCGTAAGGCCATTGTGAGTCACCAGTGCTCAGTCCCCGGGTCGGCAGGCGCGGGATGGTCTGCCGGTGCGTGTGCGGTCGTGACAGGAGGAGGAGGGCCCCAGGGAGGACGGCAGAGGGGGCCGTCCCTACAACCCGCGTACTCGCTCCCCGCTGAAGTCGCCAGTAAAGGTCCCCAGGTGTGCTCACTGAGGCCGTGGTGAGTTGAATGCTGGCCCCCAAATTCGTGTCCACCTGAACCCCGAGAATGGGACCTTGTGCGGAAAAAGGGTCTTTGCAGATATAACGAAGGTCCCAAGGGGTGCTCCTCCTAGGCTACCCGGGTGGGTGGACCTGAATCAGAGATGTGGACACACATCTCTTGTGGGGCACAGAGGAGGGAGCACAGTGGCCGTGGAGCACCTCCGGGCCCCGCATGCCCGAGAGCCCAGGAGAAGGGGCCCCGCAGGCCTAGGAGGGGGTTGGCCCTGCACAGAGCAGATCAGTTCCCGCCAGTGTGCAGCGCCCGGAACCAGCACCCCGTGTGCAGAGGGGTCGCTGAGGCAGGGCTCCCCGAGCAAACGAAGAACACGTAGAAACACACACATTCAAGGAAGGACGATTTCCCTCAAGAAGAGGCTGATCAACACGGTCCGGTGTGGCCTCAAGCCCGTGCTCCATAGATACCGACCAACTGGCAGACACACGCCGGAGGGAACATGGGAACAGCAGAAGGAAAACGGCTGCACGAAGACACACGGGGCATCGTGACGTCCACGCAACGTTTTGAGGCATGAGCAACAATATGTTTTATACAGAATACAGAATTTATAACAAAATACATATATTTGTGTGTAAAACTTATGTATTCAATATACATATGTATAATCGAAGTATGATGCTATTGGATTCGGGGGTGGGGTGGTCCTGGGGAAGGCGTCTGGAGGGGCTTGTATCTTCCTCCCTTCCCTGTGTAGTGGGCCGTGCGTGTCGATTATGTTGTCCTCAATAGTCCCTTGTGGGTCTGAAATATTGTATAATGAAGACTGGTCGGCAGAAGCGGAATATTATGTAATTAAATATTTGCTATATTAGAGGCACCTTATGACCCTGCTGTAAACATTTCTATTACAGGTAATGACCCCATAAGTTGTCTATCATTTCGAATCTGACCTCGCAGGGCCACAGCATTCGTTGCATGAAGAGGCATGGAAAAGCAGAAACTGTACGCTTACCGTTGACACACTCCTGTGCACACACAGAGACCCCACCCCACCCCGGCACCGCACACACAGGCCAACAGGCCTGAGCAGAATTCTAAGGGGAGCCTGGGAGGGAAGCTGTACACTAAACACTTCTTTGTTATGGTTTGCATTTGGATGACACGGACAGTTCTGGAATCTAAACTTTCAGGAGCTCACAGAGAGTTACTCCTCATCTTCTCAGTCATGTACTTATTTAGAAATAAAACTATCCCATCTTCAGGATGGTACTGAGATACTGAAAGCTGATAGTCTTTTGGGACGGCTCCTTTTATTGGCAATGGCTCCTTCTAAGCACAGAAATGAACACAGAAGAATCTTCAGAAGCACAGGGAAGCAATCTTCAGACAGCCGTCAAAATTATGTCAACTCACTAGCAATCTTCAAATCTGTCCTATTATTAATGCTTTGATTATACAGTTTGGATTTAGAGGGTCTCAGAAAAAATACAAACTAGAAAAATTCCTTTAAAGTCCATTGTATGGAGGTAGTTTTTAGCCCTGACTCCAGCTGGCACACGAATGACACACAATTGTTTCATGTATTCCCCGTGACCTAGAAAATACATATATGGCAAGGGGCGTTTTCCACATCTCCTGCACAGGACGGGGCCAGCGGATAGGAGTTAAAAGCCACGAGGTGAGCACGCACGGTGACAGCAGTGGCTTCGTCTCCCTCTTGGTGGCTGAGGAGGAGACGGGGTGTGAGTCGGGAGATGGAACTGGAGAACTACCACAGAGCCGCCTGCCCCTAAGGTACACGCCCCGCTGTCCCTTGCAGCATAACGGACGGGTGTCTGAGTTCCTCACTCCTGTGCTGCCGGAGACCGGGCAGCGCAGCGCACCTTTCACGGGACGGGCCAGCGGCACCCAGAGGTTCCGTGTCGCAGGCTGTGTGGCTGGGCCGGCCGGCCGCCTGCCCACGTGGGTCCTTGTGTCCCCGCGGCGCTTCTCTCCACCCTCTCTCTCCTGTCGCTGTCACAGCCCCAAGGGGGATGGACAGAACGTCCCCGGGTCAGTGCCCGGGGAGAGCAGCCCGGACCCAACGCGCACACTGGACGGCGGTCCCTGCAGAAGAGGCTTTTGCTGGGCTAAGTGACTGAGATCTGGAGGCTTCTTACCGCAGCTAATATCACCCCGATCACCACGTTTCCAACATCACTTGTGCTCTCCGAAGAAGAAAGATGGTGGGAAAGAACCTGCGACTTTCATTCTGGACTTAATTTGGCTTGTCCTGCATCCGTGCTGTCCGCTCACTGGTCTGGAGAGGCGGGAACGTGGCCACTGACACCGAGCACGATCCGGCCTCCGCTAACGTGCTCGGTTACGGGGTTTCCTCACACAGTAGTGCACGTCCTTCTAAGAGGAGCCAAGCAGCAGCTTTGCCTATTAAACGTAAAACGTAACAAGATGCACCTTCTCCACACCAACGCCTCTCAGTGTGCCCCGAAAGCGACGGGCAGCTCTAGGGCCCTACTCCATGCTGTCCTCGGGCGCCCGAGCTCCGCGGCAACCCCCCTGCCCTCCAGAGCCGGAGCTCAGCCCGGGGTGAGCTGGGAGGAAGAACGGGAGCAGCAGGTTGCGAGGGCGGTCAGCGGTGAGAGTGACTCGCCCTGGATGCGCCCAGGGCTGAGGGAGCGCTCAGCCAGGACGGGTTTGGGGGGGTGCACACTCCTTGGGGAGGACGGCCACGTTCTCCCAGACTGGACCTGCTCTGGGGCTGGTGGGCCACCTTCGGGGGGGCAGGCCATCCGCAGCCCCTGGCACGGGCCTGTGGTTGGTGTCTGGGCGCCGGCAGGAGCTGTGAGTTCTGGTTTCTGAGTACAGGGGCCTCTCCTGGGCCTGCGGCTGGGTGGCTCTACCGGCGTCCTCTCGCCACACGGCTGACCCTTTTCCGTCTCTGGTGATGTCCCTCCCACGGCCACGACTGGGGAAGGTTGTCCCTGTGCCTGCCTGGAAGGAGTCATCCTCTAAGGGCTGCTGCTGCTGATCCCGGAGCCCACACTGAAGGGCACCCTGGGAGCTGAGGGGCAGGAAGTGGGAAAGGGGACCCCCTCGGGGTCGGCCAGCGGTGGCCCTGGGCCAAGTCCAGCTACCATCTATTCACCTGTGGGCAGGGAGGTAAGAAGACTCTTACATTTTACCAGCTAAACAAATTAAATCAAAAGGATAATAATATTTTGTGTGAAAACACATCCTCATGGATGTGACCGGTGAGATCAGTTCTGGCTGAACATGCGTGATTTACTTTGATGAGAAGAAACGTTAACTTTGAACCTCAAGTAGCAACATGTTCTCCACATAATCACATCTGACTCCTCACAAGACTTGCATTACAAAGAAAATTGCTCCATCACTTACTTCACTTTTTATCAACTAAAAAAACTGGTCATTGTTTTCTGGCTTGTTGTGGAAGTGTCTACATATAACCTCAAATTTTGTTTACCCTAATATATGTACTCTCCGGCCCTTTAGGGAAAACCATGGGCAACCTCTGGCCTCTTGAGATGTAACTCATTTGTCAAGACCAACTTAAAACGCTGCTTCTAAGTGAAACCATCCCGCACAGGCCTGGGATCGCGGAGCTCCTGCCGGGGCTGAGTGCGGGGACGGGCCGTCTGAGCAGGGACGCGGCGGTGGGTCGACGAGGCAGCCTTCTGTCTCCGGCTGCCCCCGGGGCTGTCCTTCCCGGGGCTGCAGAGCTTCTCCACTGGGGCCCCCACCAACCAGGCAGGGACCTGAGGAGCCCAGGGACAAACCTGCCCCTGGGTCTGGTTTCTGGGTTCTCACAAGGACCCGGCAGCCACCATGGCTGCTGGCACGGCCTTGATGCACCCGCAGGAAAGCGTGAAGAGCCAGGGGCCGGGCCTCCTCCTCAGTCTCGCCAGGCCCCCTGGCCCCCGGCCTCCACCCTTCTCCTCCTCTTCACCACCAGCCTGGCCCAAAGGTGACCAGTTCTCGGGCGGCTCCCCCAAGCCTCCTGCCTGGTTTCTTGGTTCCTCGTCCTGAACCCCTATGGTCACTTCTCCACAGAAATGTTCCATTTAAGTAACAGCTCAGAGAATGGCACCCCATTGCTTACCTCCGAGTTTTCCCATCATCTTTAGTCTGCACCACAGCCTATATCCTTACGCTGTAGGTCAACCGCACATATCTGTCTGCACCTGTATCTGTCACATCTGCCAATCAGGGACTCCTGTCTGTCTGTATCTACGTATCTGTCTGTCCACCCTCTCATCTGTCTGCCTATCATAGTCTTTCTTGTACGTCTCTTCCGCCACAAGGCAAGCACGAGGGTTAAGTACTCTGACGATCTCACTACCTGTGGCATCTCTAGCACACGCCATCATGACCCACGGTAAAGCGGCCGACTCGGGAGCCAGAAGGCTGGTCGAGGGCATTGCCCCACTAGCTTCGGGTTTGAACGGATGCAGGCCTAATCTTGCCCAGGGCTGGATCGCCCGGCAGATTAGCACGGCCTGATAGTCTCTGGCCTTTTCCTCTCATCCCGGGGTCTCTCTCAAAGAGCCCCTTGCTAATCGACCACAAACATCTCTCGGGCTTGCAGGCCGGAGCAGCCTTGAGAAGAATTATTCTGCACCTCGGACACTGCAGAACTTTAGGTGCGCACTGTGATAGATGTTTCCTCCCTGGGCTGATGTCTGTCCAAGGCCTTCACAGCCGAGCCACTGATACACCCCCTGCCTGCTGCAAGGGGAAAGCCTTCTTGTCCTACTTCTCTCCTATATACTTAGCTTCTCCAGATAGCTTCTCGTTTGCCATTAACCTATACCCCGTTTTCCTGGAGACCCCAGAATAAGTTACCAAAAAGCACATATTTGTGCTACCTCCCATGGCTTTCTGAGGGACATGATTACTCAAGAAGCAAGACCCTGTCTCCTATCCCTGATGCCAGCCTGTACCCACTATAGCTTAACTAAATGACATGTGCTGAACAAAGAGAAATTGTCTGATGAGTGCTTGAGTCCTCTGATGTCCTTTGCATGAAGGTAACCCCCTGCCCCAAGTAAGCTGCCTACATAAGACGCTCACTGAGCGGCAATAAGCCGGAGGTGCCTGACCACTGACCAGAACTCACTGTCTGGCCTCTCGTTCCTCTTGCCGACACTGCCCCTCCCTCGGGACACCTGGACCTGCCGAGGCTGGATACCGACACCCGACACATGCAGCTTTTGGAAATTAGAGGTCAAATCCCTGTGAGGACTAGATGGAGTTCACATACATACAAAATCCAATGGATTTAGAAAAAAAAAAATGTGCTGAGTAATAGAACATTTCTCTGTCTCTCAGATGTTATAATATTTCCCCAACCTCATGAGAGAGGAGGGCCAGAGGGAAGAAAGGGACAGGTTCATGTGCAGTGCCTTCAAGGAGCCCTTCCCACATCCTCTAAAGAAAGGGAGGAAGAGAATGGGGAAGGAGACCCAAGGGGGTCTGATGGCCATGGGACCAGGACTGTAGCCCCTGCATGCCCAGGGCCAACAGGGCTCACCCCATGAAGCTCCTGCCGGCCCAGGAGGCATGGGAGAGCCGGCAGTCCTGCCCGCAGGAGGACACTGCACTCTCCTCTTGGCCAGGACTGTCAGAGCCTTGCGCATACAGCAAGGGGCAGCTCGGCAGCGTCCCTAGGGTCAGTAGCACTTGAGGATCCAAAGCAAATCTGAGTGGACAGTGCTAGCCCAGGCCTGGCGTTGGCCTGAAACACGACTTCCTCCAGGGAGAAGGCAGACACACAAATCGGACAGAAAACCAGGGCTCAAGACACGTTTTCATATTTTCAGCACTTGAGTTTGTGATTTGAAGCTCACACGCCCCACTAGCTTCTCTTCCTACTTCCCTTGTGCTCCCAACTTTTTCTTTTCGCACCACTAAACTACAAGCCTCACGGGCCAGAAGCAGGAGGTTGACTGATCTGTGCCCTGCAGCGCCTCGTGCATATGTCTGGGCGCCCACGACAATGTCCTGAACCGGATTAGCAGACTGGGGCAGAAATGTGTTCCTGCTCCTCCTGAAGGCCTCCGTCTCATTTCAGAACCAGCACAGGTCGCCTCTTTCACGGACGCCATCTCTGGAATGGAGCAGGTGACCCAAGTGTGCAAATCAGAATAAATCTTGGGCCACAGCAGAGCTTCAAACCAAAGCTGACCCATCGGCATCTCAGCAAAGGCTTGTGCAGAGCTGCTGGAATTCCTCTCTTCCAGGCACGTCCCTTTGGACTTGCTCCAAGACTTTGTCACCACAAGGGGAGAGCCTGAGAGCACAGCCATGCAGAAGGGCCCTGCCCCAGAGCTACGGAGAGAGTGGGGCTCTGCTGGCCCGGCTGGAGCCCAGGACTAGGGAACAGCTAAATCCACTGCAGCGCAGGACTGCCCAGTCACTTGGCCCAGCACGGCTTCCCTTTCTGCTAAAGCCAACTTGGATCAGATTTTCTGACACAAGCAACTAAAACTCGGTAACTAGTACATAAATCTTATCCCCGAAGACTTTCTACTGTGAACCCTATCAAGCAAGCAGAACTGAGCCAGTCAAGTAAGCAAATTCCACAGCTGAGAGCTGCTCTTGCAAACATCCTGCTGCGGAGAAAGGTCGCAGCCTTTTTTGTAAACATGGAAAGGGGGCTATGGGACTTGGGAATTCAGATCCCGCCTGCAGGGCCTGCACACCACAGAGTGGGTCTCTAAGCCCTGTACACTGGGGGTTCAGCAGCCCAGTCACGGCCAGGATGCCTTCAGGTTCAGCTGGACTACACGAGACTCCAGATACTTTGTTTTAGCACAGACTTTATTAAATTGCCTGGTCGTAGCTACTACAGTGAATTTCTCTGTCAGAGTCAGCAAACAGCAATAACAATTTAGACATGACCCTCCGTTTCCTGTCCTCAGCATCAAATCATGGCCCACCCACTTCTCTCCTGCACCATAAGGGATACAGACAGCACCGTCTGCTCCAGAGGCATCACTCTGACCCTGAAGTTATGAAAATACAGGTCATTACTAAATAGGCCTTTTAACTTTTAAATCATAGTTAGCATCTGAACATTCATAAAAGTTTTGAGTCTCGGAATCCCAAGGTGAAGCCAAATCTCTAAGAATATCCAAGTTTCCTCCTGAGAGTGAATGATTGCCAAACCTTGAGCTAAGAAACTTAGCTTAAAATTTTCTTTAAAAAGTGATTAAAACAGGGTGCCTGGCTGGCTCAATGAGTTAAGCCTCTGCCTTCAGCTCAGGTCATGATCTCAGGGTCCTGGGATCCAGCCCCGCATTGGGCTCTCTGCTCAGCAGGGAGCCTGCTTCTCCTCTCTCCCTGCTGCCTCTCTGCCTGTCTCTCTGCCTACTTGTGATCTCTGTCAAATAAATAAATAAAACATTTTTAAAAAATTGATTAAAACATCTGAAAATGTCCTTAATAAGACAATTTTATTTTAAATTAAGTTTCTAAAATACTGGGAAGAAAATTTTTACTTTGGAAACCCGAAAAGCTTGAAAGGAGCTTAAGCTAGGGAAATGATTTACATATTAATCATAGGCAGTAAACTAGGTGCTGGGTTGCTGGGGCCAACTTGCCCCCTGGGGAGAGAAACTGACTGCGGTTATGCACCCTGCACCCACTTCTCAAGGCCAGGGCTCCCCAGATCTTCCTTCATATCAACAAGTACCAACAATGCTATGAGAGAGGCACCTACAGAAAAAAGTTCGAAGTTTAGAAATGGTTTTCCAAATGCCCATTAATTATTGACCAAAATATTAAGCCTTATAACTTACATGAAATAAAGGTTAATTCACTGAATTGATAAAACCCTAACCAAAATCAAAGGAACTAGAATGCTGCTAAGGAAATAGAGAGAATAATTAGATTAAATTTTAGTCAAAGGAAACTTCATACATCTACGTAATTTTCAAGAAGGCTCTGGTGTATGGCCCTTCGCTCAGAAGCCTTGTTACAACATTACCGTCCTGAGTGCCCCTGCCACTGCCCGACAGAGGGACACTGTTTCTCAAGCCGATTCTGAGCTCTCTGTGGCCTTGGTTAAACGACTTCCTTTGACTCTAGGGGACGGGACTGGTCAGTTCCAGAAACCAAATCCAGTCTCTCCGGTCACAGCCTTCCTGGTCCTTACTTTAAAGTGTCCATACTTTTGTGTGTCCATACTTTTGGCCGTTTGAACCCCAAACATTAGTGCGCCCTGCGATTCTGTCCTCCCCCTGGCCCCAGGCGCAGATGGGGCGGAGAGGACGTAGCTTTCAGCGTGGAGACCCTCGATTTACACCCGCTTCATCTTCTCAAACTGAGGAGCGACCCTGGCTCACGGCCGGACCCCATGCACGTCTGACCCCCAGGTACAAGCAATGGGCTCTTCTCCCAAAAACAGAACGTGTGCTTCGGTTTTAAATCGCGCAGGACCGTGTCCTACCCTGACACACTGGCCGACAAGGCAGCGGGTCGAGGACGTCTAAGACCGGAGCCGCCGGACCGCACCAGCGTCCCCCACGCGCGGTCTTCAGCGAACGTGGGCACCGGACGGCTCCGGACCCGCAGAGACGGACGCGCTTCCGAGTGTCGCACAAGACGAGGGTGAGGGTTTTCTCAGACGGAGTCTGCTCACACTCGCGAACCCCACAGCCGGTTCCCGGGGTAAACAAGGCGGCCCGACGGGAGCCGCGGACACCCGGCTGCCCTCACGTCCCGCGCAGCTCCCCAGGGACGGAGGCTCCAGGCCACCGGCTTCGTCTGGAGGGCGCAGACCTAACTGACCTCCGCGCTCATCGGGGGCCCCGGGCCACGACCACAGCCCCGACGACGAGAACGCAGGACACGCGTGTCCCGGCGGCGGAAGAAAACCCGGAAAACCCGTCCCCTCCCGCCAGATGGTCCCGCGCCCCTCAGACTCGGACTCGCGGGCGCAGGGGCCGGGCCGGGTCCTCCTCCCCCTCGCAGCCCGGCGGCGGCTGGACGGCGCGGACACGCGTGTGGAAACGAAGGGAAACGCCCGCGGCCGCAGGTGCGCCTCCTGCCCTGGCGGCCACCCCCGGCCCCGCACGCCCGTCGCGCGGTCCAGCGCGGAGAAGCCGCCGCAGCCCCGACAGCCCCGCCGTCCCGGGCGCCGAGCGGCCACCCCGCCCGCCCCTTGCGCCCCCGGAGGCTGTCCACTCCCAGGGGTCCCCCCCAGCCTGGCCGGTCCCCGCCCGCGGTCCGGCGCGCCCGCCTCGCCGCGTCCCTCCCCGAAACCGACGGGGAAAGACGGTCTCGGACCTCGACGGTCACGAGCGAGTCTCAAGTCCGTGAGCCGCAGCGGCCGCGTCCGGGGCGGGGGCCGGTCGCTCAGGTCCGGGGCGACCTGCGAGCGGACGCGCGTCCCAGACGCACCCCGGCCCCCGCCCTCCCGCGCCGACCGCCGGCCCCGCGGCCCGGCTCACGGGGAAGGGGCGACCCCAGTCCGGGGGGACCCCGCGGCCCGGCTCTAGGGGAAGGGGCGACCCCAGTCCGGGGGGCCGCCGGCCTCGCCCACACCCATACTCACTGGCGACCCCGAGCAGGTGCCCTCGGCGCCCCGACCGCGCACAACCGCCGCCGACAGGAAGGGCTGCGCGCTGGGCCCGCCCCCCGGGGCAGGGCGGCGCGGGCGGGGCGCACCTGGGCAGGTGAGGGGGCGGGTGAGGGCCTCACCCGCCCCGAGCGCGCGTCCCGGAACTGGGCCCAGACGGGCCGACGCCGCCCCGAGCGGACCGCTGCGGGCAGGGGGGCCGGCGGGGCTACGGGGCGCGGGCGGGCTCCGCTCACCCCCGGCTCGCGGGGCGGGGCGACGGGGACAGTCCTGACACTCGGGCACCCGCCCGGGACCCCGCCCTCGGGGATGGGTCACCCGCCCCGCGCACCCCCACGGCGGGCTCGGGGCGCCCTCCCCCGCCCTCAGGCGACCCGAGTCCAACCCCCACTGGGCCCGCCCCCTTTCAGGTAACTCACGGCCCCGCCCCCTGTCCAACCCTCTCCTCGAAGACCCTCCCTCTCCCCAAGGCCCCTCCTCCCCCCTCCGACCCTTTGCCCCGCCCCTACACCGCCCCTTTTCCCGGGGCGCGCCTTGGGTCCTGCTGAGGACCTCGGTCCCCCCAGTCTCAGTACTGCGCAGGCGCAAGGCCCGGACGCGCGCCCCGAGGAAGCGCGGAGGCCGTACTGCGCAGGCGCGCGGGACGGGTCGCTGGACGTGCGCATGCGTCGCGCAGGGAACGTGCCGACGCGCTCCGCGGGCGCCTGGGCGTGCGCGCGGGAAGATGGCTGAGCCGGTGCCCAAGTCGGTGCTGTTCGTGTGTCTGGGTGAGACCGCGCTGGCCCAGCCCCGCTCCGGCTTCCCCAGACGCTCGGGCCGCGTCCCATGGGTCTTGGGCTGCGCCGCTGGGGCAGGGACGATGATCGGGAGGAGGCCTGGGACGGGGAAACCGGAGGGTGGGATGGAGCGCCCCGGCTCTCCCGCCCCGCGCACCTGCCGGCGGCTCTCCGCGCCGGGCGAGCTTCTGCCTCCCCTGCCCGTTTGCGGACGGCGGTCCTCGGTGCTCCTCACCGGCGCAGTCCTGTGCGGGCGGGTCCCGGTCACCGCAGCCCGCGGGGGTCCCGGTCACCGCAGCCCGCGGGGGTCCCGGTCACCGCAGCCCGGGGGTGTCCCGGTCACCGCAGCCCGCGGGGGTCCCCGTCACCGCAGCCCGCGGGGGTCCCGGTCACCGCAGCCCGCGGGGGTCCCGGTCACCGCTGCCCGCGGGGGTCCCGGTCACCGCAGCCCGCGGGGGTCCCGGTCACCGCAGCCCGCGGGGGTCCCGGTCACCGCAGCCCGCGGGGGTCCCGGTCACCGCAGCCCGCGGGGGTCCCGGTCACCGCAGCCCGGGGGGTTCCCCGTCACCGCAGCCCGCGGGGGTCCCGGTCACCGCTGCCCGGGGGGGTCCCCGTCACCGCAGCCCGCGGGGGTCCCCGTCACCGCAGCCCGCGGGGGTCCCGGTCACCGCAGCCCGCGGGGGTCCCCGTCACCGCAGCCCGGGGGGGTCCCCGTCACCGCAGCCCGCGGGGGTCCCGGTCACCGCAGCCCGCGGGGGTCCCGGTCACCGCAGCCCGCGGGGGTCCCCGTCACCGCAGCCCGGGGGGGTCCCCGTCACCGCAGCCCGCGGGGGTCCCCGTCACCGCAGCCCGTGGGGGTCCCGGTCACCGCAGCCCGCGGGGGTCCCGGTCACCGCAGCCCGCGGGGGTCCCCGTCACCGCAGCCCGCGGGGGTCCCGGTCACCGCAGCCCGGGGGGGTCCCCGTCACCGCAGCCCGGGGGGGTCCCGGTCACCGCAGCCCGCGGGGGTCCCGGTCACCGCAGCCCGCGGGGGTCCCGGTCACCGCAGCCGCGGGGGTCCCCGTCACCGCAGCCCGCGGCGGTCCCCGTCACCGCAGCCCGCGGCGGTCCCCGTCACCGCAGCCCGCTCACCTCGCCGCCCTCAGCCGCGGCTCCGACCCCGCAAGCCGGGGTCCTTCGCACTGCTCCCGCCGAGCACCCTGTTTCTCCTTCCTCGAGTGGACCAAGGCCGCGGGGCCGGCGCGTGCCCCAGACCCATCGCAGCCCCGGCTCGCTGGCTGGTTCTCTCGGTCCCGCCTGCAGACGGCGTGAGCTCCGGCGGCCGGCGCGGCGAGGAGTCTGGACCTCCTCCAGGGAGACCCGATTCTCCCGTGTCTGTGTCACGGGACGCGCGCCCGCCTTCCAAATTAGAACTCACTTTCCCTTCGGGTTCGGGATTCTCCCTTTGCGTGGCGCCGCGGGGTTGTATTTCTCAGTGTCCGCGCCCTGTCCCCCAGAGAGGAAGGTCTGGGTCATCAGTTGTCCAGTTCCTCAATGTCTTCTGATGAGGCTGCATTTCCCGAGCACCCAAGTGTCCCTTCCTTTCTGGGCTCGCCCCTTCGAGAAGAGACGCGAGTCTGCCCCATGTTTACGCTTCCTCTCCACTACCCTTCCCTACCCGTGCCTTGTCATTTCTGTGTCCCCGCGGTTCAGGGGCGTAAGGCACCTTCGTGTGGTTGTTTCTGGGAACCCATATTGCGTGTTCCTTGGGAAGACTTTCCGTAAGGTTAGAGCCGGATATGCTCTTTGCTTTTCCCAGATCGTTTGAGTGGAAGTAGTTTACCTGTAACCCTTTGTGGACACCTTTCTTTATATCAATTTCTCATATTACTTGATAGCCTCTTGGGGTCACACCTGGATTAGCCCTCTTGAGGGCAGTAATGTGGCTTATTTTTCTGCATTTCCAGCCTGAAGACAATTTGTGACAAGTAGGTATTTGCAGAATTGAATTTTTGTCAGGGGAAAAAGGAAAAGGGCCACCTCGCTTCACTTTGGTAGTGGGCATCCACTGATTTTTAAGCTCTCCATGGAAGACTGACTCACGGGATCAACAGATTGGTTCAGTGGCTGTTCAGTTCATGTTGTGCATCTGACGGGGTCATTGCCTTGTTTATTTTACTTCGTGCTGTCGTTATGCGGACATAATGCTCATGGTGGTTATTAGTGGGGATGTGTACCGTGTATAATGTGCATTTATCTTCCGTACAGTTTTTTTCTTTTTAAGCAACTGCTGTATTACCAGGTACTCTTCTGAGTGCTAGGGATGGGTAGTGAGCAAAACAGGAGTTCTGCCTCTGCACAGCTCACGATCTGTCACCTACAGCCGAGCCCTTGGTTACTCACTAAGCTGGTGTTGTGTCTTGAACAGTAGAGCAGGGGAGGGAGTGGGAGTGGAACGCACTTGTAAGTAGAGTGGTCAGGGATGGCCTTGCCTACAAGGTGACATTTGGGTAAAGACTTGAGAGTTGAGAAGGCAAGCCTCGGGTCTTTGGAAAAGTGTCTAGGACTCGGAAGAAAGCAGGTGAACGGTTTTGAAATGAGAGTGCTGATCCGGTTCGTACTGGCAGAGAAACCGCTATGGCCTGGCCTAGAGACCCAATAGCTTTTTCAGCGAGATCTTTCTTCGTACCTGAACTCGAAGGTAGTTTGAGTGACTTTTGTCGATGCCGCCATAAATACATAACTAGAAGTGTTCCGGGTGCATAGGGAAGCTCGTTCCTTACGTAAAAATGAACACGCTGGGGCAGGAGTCTGTGAGCTCCTTATGTAAAGAACTAGAAAGTAAATATTTGGTGCTTTGCAAAAGCAGACCTAGACAAAACATAAACAATAACGCGTTACTGTGTCCCGGTAGACTTCACGTGTGGACACTGCAGGTTGAATTCCATGGGATTTTCTCATGTCACAAGATATTATTCTACTTGTAAGTTTTTACAACTGTTTGAAAGGTAAGAATCATTTTTGCTTCTGTGGGCCATACACAGAGGTGGTGAGCATGGATCATGGTTTTCAGATGCTGTTCTAGGGCCCGTCGAGGACATGTCTGGTGAGTCCCCATGAGGGCTTGGACTTAATCGGAAGGAGATAAACCACTGGGGGATGAAGCCACTGATCAGAGGTGGAGCACTTCGAAAGACGTGTTCAGCTGCTCTGTTGAGATTAGACTGAGCAGGAGTGAGGCCCCAGGGTTGAGGCCAGGGTGCAGAGGAGTGTGTGCTAGGTCCGAGAGGGCACCCACGGGTGGAAGTGCTGAGTGGTCCTATGTTGGGCAGGTTTGAGGGGTCCATGAGTGCTGTTCTCATGATACCCTATAGACACAGAGAGCAGTAAGAATGGTGTATTTTTTGAAATGAAAAAAAAAAAATTATTCCTTCAAAGCATTTATTTGGGCTCTTTTCACACTGAAGTGTAGAGAGGAGTTTCCGATGTTTTCCTTTGGTAGGGCTAGTGGCCGGAAAGAGCTGCTCTCCTCATTTTGGCAAGATCATTGGAAGCGTCCCATGGTTTTGTGCCGTAGAGGTGTTTGTGCCACAGCCAGTGCGGTAGGACGTGGTAACCGTGAGTGCTGCCAGGTTACCCGATACTCCTTAACTGGTACTCATCGGTGCTTCAGATGTGCTGCACCTTGTGGGGTGAGAGACACAGCCCCAGCCCTTGGAGAATTTCATTTTTTCCCTTTGTGAGGCTCAGGTACTGAGTACATATCAGGCTGCCTGATATGGAAGAAACAAACTGAGACTTAACAGATTGAGCTTTTTTCTAAAGAAATCTGAAGATGACATTTTAAGGTTTTAGAACTTTTCGAAAGGTGGAAACTGAATTACTGTGTTTTACTATGAGCTCTGTTTTTAAATAGTGCATTAATTTGGTGATACCAACTTTTGAAAACAAGAGATCAAGTTACAAGGAAGGAGGATTCTGCTAATTTCATAAGTAGTATCACTTCTAAGTTTTATAGTAGTAATTTTTCTTCCCATCTCTACTTAAACATACATCTTGCTGTAAATATAACTATCTGGGAAAAAATATTTATCTGAATGAATATGCCTTGACTTTAAGGCAGTAAATAAACCTAGTTTTTGTTTTGTGGGGAAAGCTGTTATTTTGCAGTTAATAATTATTTTTAAAGGGATGAAACTAGTTTTATGAGATTGTAAGTGTTTATTCTGAAGTTTTAAGTTTTTTTGTTTTTTTGACAGAGAGAAATCACAAGCAGGCAGAGTCAGGCAGAGAGAGAGGGAGAAGCAGGCTCCCTGCCGAGGAGAGAGCCCAATGTGGGGCTCGATCCCAGGACCCTGAGATCATGACCCGAGCCAAAGGCAGAGGCTTAACCCCCTGAGCCACGCAGGTGCCCCTTTTCTGGAGTTTTAAAATAATAACCGTTGTCTTAAACTGAACAGAGTGGTTGCAGATAAAAGTATTCCCAGGGTGTATGGCGACAGATAAAAAGAGTTACACATCTGTTGGAGCCTTTCAGTAATTAACATAGCGGGGATGATAATACTTATTTTAAAAACTAAACCGAAATTCAGAATGTGGTAGGAAGAAACTTGACAATACAGACGAGCTTACAGAGGACGTTGGGATTAATTCCTGTCCGTTTCTGGTTGAGTGGTTGATAGACTTCCCTGCTGTGGAAACCACAGTCTCTGGGGAAGACAAGTCCTTTATAGATACATTATAAGGCCCAAGACTAACGTGGAAGCTGAAGAGTTGAGCGGTAGAGTGAGTGTTGGGTTCATGTAACAGCGCGTCAGTTGGGTCTCACAGCCCGTCGGGAGATCCAGCTCCACATGCGTATCACAAGCCCGAAGATTCGAGCGTGAGTCAAGAGTGACCCGTGTCTTCTTAACTCAGCTCATGTCTATTCCTGGCGTTATTTGTGTAGGCCTGTGTAGGCTGTCTCCGCCTGTGATTCCGGGCTCTCCGGCCCTGCAGTGTCCCTACCTTATGGTCTCTGTAGACCTTGCCCGGTGCTGGGCTTCTGCGCCGTCCTGCCGAATGCTGGACATTCCTTTCCCACTCGGCCCTCTGAGTGCCCGTTCTGGGCCCAGTTACGGTTCCTGTAACCCAGACCCACCAGCGCACATTTGTCGCTTGTTCCTATAACCCCTTAACTTAAATGTCCAGCAGAATCCTCTCCCTAAGAGATCAGGTCCAGTCTTCCCTTTTTTTCTGATGAGGAACTTTCTCATTACCTTGTTTCTGATTTTAGCGTGATTCCTTAGGGTAATGGGAGTGTTTTATTACTCCAGGAGGTCTGTACGTAGTTCATGCGTGGAGGGTGAGGCAGGGTGGGGTCTGTGAGCCCCACGCTGGGGACAGGGGAGCTGGAGAGTTAGTTCAGCTGCAGACCCATAATTCCCTCACTCACGCCAACCTAAGGAAGCTCGGTGAACCCTTGGCACTGGGGCTCTGGGGAGCCTCCTGGATCACAGCACCCTGAGTACTGTCCCTGTTGGATGACGAGGGTGACATGTGTCTGAGGGCCAAAGAGCTTCAGGTTCAAAACGCTTCCAGAATCTGCCCTATCTGCTTTGAATCTCTTTGTTATGATAAAACTATAATCCTAAGTCTAGCATTTTCCTGAGTTTTATATGTTCTTCTAGACAATTATTGAATGTGTGGGGACGCACGGATCCGTAGCTTGCTGCTCCGAAGTGAGGGTGGTCCTGGGGATTCCCTGAACTTGTAGCTGATGTTGAAAGTTCTGGGCAGACTTGGTGACCTGGAGGGCAGCACCTTAATACAGCCGGCCGATGACCCAACAGACTGCATCCTGAAGTGTGTGTGTGTGTGTGTGTATCTTATGAAACAGTATTAATCGTTACGTGTAACTTACTTGAAAATACATATTTTAACCCTGTTGTATTTCATTTTAAAATAGGCTTATTGCAACCCACTTCATTGATTTCATGAGTTACTTCTGGGTCACTGAGAGCAACCTAAAAAACAGTGATTGCAGTTGTAATTGATTTTTTTACCTCTTGGTTTTTCGTACTTTGAACGCATGGGCAGCGGGTGTGGAGTCATGGGGCGGGGGTTTGGTCAGCGGTTTCCGGAGGTCCTGCTGTGCACGCACTGGTGGGAAGCTGACCCGCTCCCCTTAGGGAGGTGCAGTTGCTCTGTGTCGCGTGGGTGACGTGGTTGCTGGATTCTGCCCTAGCGTCAGCCCTGACGCCCGCTCTGCCTTCCCCTCTTTTCAAGGTAACATCTGTCGGTCGCCCATTGCGGAAGCAGTGTTCAGAAAACTTGTCACTGACCAAAAGCTTTCAGATCATGTAAGTACCATTCTCCATATTAAAGAGGCCAAGCCGACTGCCTTTGTGGCAGGAAATCGCGAAAAAAATTCTTCTTTTCTCCTGCAGTGGAGGATAGACAGTGCAGCGACGTCCACGTACGAAATAGGAAACCCTCCCGATTACCGAGGGCAGAGTTGCATGAAGAAGCATGGCATCCCCATGAGTCACACTGCCCGGCAGGTACCGTGCGGGAACTTGAAGCTACCCGTGTGTGTTCTGTGTTGCAGTGGGTCATTGACAGCGGCGCTGTTTCTGACTGGAACGTGGGCCGGTCACCAGATCCAAGAACTCTGAGCTGCCTCAGAAATCATGGCATTAACACGGCCCATAAGGCAAGACAGGTAGAAGAGATCTCATTTACTTTCTAATCCTGCAGTCCCCTAATTTGAGAACTCATGAGCTTAACCACACTGACGGGCTAACGAGTGTTTATTCTGGGTCCGTTGACGTAGCCACGGGTTCCCCATTTTGTTTCATTGCTGGTTTCACAGTTCTGAAAGGTGGGCATGATCTGGGAATTGACTTATTTTTATTTTATCTATTTATTTTTTAAACAATACAAGAGAACAAATTGACACCTTTGTTTATTTTCTTTTCATTAAGCTTAAATCCTTGGGGGTTCAGCCTCACACGGATTCTGGGCCAGTTTGATGGGAGCCACTGTTTCCTTGAGCTCCGGTCACTTTTCCCCGATTACTGTGGCTTTGTTTGGCTTGCTGCCCGGAGTCACTGTGCTGTTGTTTGCCTTGTGCACAGAAGCACATCTCTTGCCGTCTAGAATTCAGTTTCATCTTGAGCATAAACACCTTCCGTTTTTAAGAAGAGTTGTGTGCTCCCTCTAGTTCTGGAGACCCCACTTACCGCCAGCAAAAATGGCCTCGGACCACAGCCTTCCAGACACACTCGGTGTTTTAGGAGTGCGGCTCCCGGCAGGCCTCCCTAGGCCCCAAGAGGGTGGAAAGAGAAAGGCTAAAATGCGTTTATAGTCACATGAGTGATCCTGGTGAGAGCCCTGCCTAGGACCTAGAGATCTGAGTTACAGTCTTCTTTTTTCATTTCTGTCTGTGACTGAAACATTTAAGCCCTGGTAACTAGTCTGCTTATGGTGCAAGTTTGTTGCTAGAATAAGTGTGTCTCAACTGTCAGGTGACGTAGGAGCCCAGGGTATCCTGGTCCCACTAGTGATGCACGTCCTGCAGGCCGGCAGTGGGACTTCTGGGCTGTGGGATTCTGACGTGCTGTGCAGAGGAACATTGTGGGATGAGGCAGGTGTACTGGGTCTGCTCCGTTCAGTGTGGAAGCCGCTAGTGGCTCCACTGTACTCGCAGTGCGGCCCGTGGGGCGGAGGGACTGAAGTTCACATGTTAACTTACCTGAGTAGCCGCCTGGATCTGGTGAGCGCCCAGTGGGCGGCGTGGTTCCAAGATTCACACGCAGTGGCCGCGGGGAGCGTGAGGGTTGTGCCACCGCAGCCTCCGTGGGACACCAGAGCTCAGGGCAGGCCTGCAGAGCGCCATTGCTCGGAGCGTGCCGCCAGTGCCGCTGCCTGCTCTGGCCCCTTCCGTCACCGCGGGGACCGGCTGCTGAAGAGATGGGCTTCGTTTCTGACACAGGGTGCTTCGTGGGCCGTCATGCAAGGAAGGTTACGTTTATCACTCTCCCGACTTTGTGGATACTCAGCTGGATGTTTACAAATCCCGGCCGGGGCGCCCGGTAGCCCAGTGAAGCGTCCAGCTCTTGACTGCAGCTCAGGTCGTGATCTTAAGGCCATGAGGTCGAGCCCCATGTCAGACTCTCCACTGAGCAGGCTCTGCTTCTCTCCCTCTTTCTCGCCCTCTGCCTCTTCTCTCACTCGCTCACTCTCTCAAATAAATCTTCCAGAAACATTTAAAAAGAGTTAGTTAGAAGTTAGAGTCTTTTAACTTCTTTTGCGTCCAGCCTCACAAAATATGCGGGTCTGAGGACCAAGCAAGGCTGCGGGTCGGTATCAGAAGCAACAGGCTGTGTCCAGGGATGAGAGGCCTTTATGCGGAGACGCCACCGGCTGCCTTGGAAGTCGGTTGTCAGATATGCACCTGGCCGGAGGTACGGCTGGCCGCGTGCGGGCTACAGTGTAGCTTTAGGGTTCGCACGAGAACTTTGTGGAGGAGGGGCAGGGACAGGTCGTCGTTAATCTCCCACTGCTCTGCCGCTGAGCGTTGAGCTTCTGTTTCTGATCGTCTCCGTCTGTCCTCCATTGCCTCGCTAGGGAAGGGAGTCGTTGGTGACCCTGTTCTGCACATGGAGGAACAGTTCTGGAGGGAAAATGCATGAATTATCCAACGTCACCCAGCTTCAGAGGCATAAAACTGGGATTTGACCATAGGCTTATTTGATTGTTTTAATAAAAACATATATAGGTGTGAGCCAGGAAGTTCACAAAAGTGCCACCGAAACACTTCTGATGCGTTAACAATGTCTCAGAAGCTAGTGACGCATGCTATTTTGGCTTAGATAAATTTACTCTAGAATCTGTGAACTTCTCATTTCTGGCTGTCAGATGACTGTATGTTCACTAAGTTAGCTGCCTTGAGGCCGGACCTGTTCCAGCATCGAATCTTCATTGGACAGAATAGTGCACATTTTGTAGGTCACGTGTCCTCGTCTCCAG
This sequence comes from Mustela nivalis, assembly GCF_964662115.1. Taxonomy (NCBI): domain Eukaryota; kingdom Metazoa; phylum Chordata; class Mammalia; order Carnivora; family Mustelidae; genus Mustela; species Mustela nivalis. The sequence continues at coordinate 220,936 of NW_028135607.1, forward strand.
GAGCTGCACACCTTGTCCGTTTCTACTTCCTGTCTTAGAGAACGCGAACTCATTCTCAGGAGTTCATGATTTCAGATTTCAGTTACACCTCCATGTTTTCTGTTTTTAGGATCAGATTGTTTTTTGTACAGAAGTACATAATTTGGGCAAAAATGAAATATTTTAAATACACATGTCTTTAGCTAGAAACTTCTCATTTTTAGAGATCAGTTGTAGTTGTTGGTTTTAGAATATTCCCACACAATCTGTTTCTTTTTCCCTGTTCCTTTTACGAAAAATTTCTTGTTCTTTTTTTTTTTTTTTTTCTTTTCAAAACACTGGTAAGGTGGGGTGCCTGGGTGGCTCAGTGGGTTAAGCCTCTGCCTTCAGCTCAGGTCATGATCTCAGGGTCCTGGGATCGAGCCCTTCATCGGGCTGTGTGCTCGCCAGAAGCCTTCTCCGCTCTCTGTCTCTTTGCCTGCCTCTGCCTACTTGTGATCTCTCTCTGTCAAATAAATAAATAAAATCTTAAAAAGAAAAAAAAGAACTGGTAGTATGTTTTATAAATTAGTATTATATTTTCTTAAAAGATTTTATTTATTTGACAGAGAGATCACACAAAGGTAGGCAGAGAGAGAGGAGGAAGCAGGCTCCCCACTGAGCAGGGACCCCCCCCCGCCCCCCATGTGGGGCTCGATCCCAGGACCCTGAGATCATGACCTGAGCTGAAGGCAGACACTTAACTAACCGAGCCCCCCCAAGGGGCCATGCAGGCTTTCTCTTTAGCAGTTGTCAGAATTGATAAGGGAACTATTCTGTTACATTTCTTAAAATTTCCTAATTTTAATTTTCCTAATACTACTTGAGCCTGGGTTTGATAAACAAAATATGTTTAGGGTGCGTCAGGGGTTTTGGGTGTCTGATTGCAGCCAGTTAGTTCTGTGGAGACGTTCACTGTGTTACCCTGTCCTTCTTGTCCACAAACCTTTGACACCTGCACGTGTCATCAGTGGGTTCTTGGGACCAGTCACGCTCCCTCCTCTCCAGAGGTCACTACTCACATTCTTTCTGCCTTTTTAGTGTGTGGCCTTGGAATCCTTGTGTGTGACTCTTTCTGTTGGTTTTTCTCTGAGAGTCTCCGTGGCCTGTCTTGGAGCTCCTGCTCTGAAGCCGCTCTCAGTACCTTGCTCCAGTCTGGCCGCCGCGGGCGCACCGTGCCTCACCCGGTGGACACTGGGCTGCTGCTTGTTTGGGCTGAGATCCGTGGCGGGTACACCTGTGTGCAGCTCTGCTGGACGCACACCCAGTGTCGCACCTGTCGGGCGTTGGCCTCATTAAACCAGTCAGAAATTTCCCTCTTTCTCTGTTCTCTTAAGAAGTTGGTTGATCGCTGACAGTATTTCTGCTTTAATGGCTGTGCAGGGGTCATTGAATCAGTTGCTGCTGTTCCTTGAAATTGCCCTTACTTTCTCTGCTATTTTTACACTTTTCTTTTGGATTCTTTTTCTTGTCTTTTCCCAGCAGTTTTACTGTGGGAAGCCCAAGTATGCATCCTGAATTTGCACCCTGATAGTTTCCATCGGCTTTGGAAAAGTCTGTGTTGTTTTCTTTTTGTATTTTCCTTCGCTCTCTCTTCAGAGATCAACTTCGCTGTAGTCTGGACATAAACCTCTGATGCTGTCTTCTCCATTTTCCCTCCTTTCCGCCTGCTGGTCCTGGCTCGGGGGGTGTCCGTGGCGCTGGACCGTTCCCCCTCCTGGGCGGGGTCTTCCAGGACCCCTGCATGGGAATCCCCCGCAGCCCGTGTGCCGCCAGCAGGGCTCCTCCTCCTCCCTCATGGGCTTGCTGCAGCCTCCCCGTGGCCTCTTCGTTTTGCCCTGAGTAGTTCCAGAACTTGGCAGACGGTT